>NC_054871.1:50047324-50137322 GCF_018320785.1 Cheilinus undulatus | reverse complement strand
CAAGGATAGTGTTCCAATGGATATGCAGCTCTGCTCAGAAGTGGAAACCATTTATTGCAAACAGAGTGGCAGAGATCCAGTCTCTTACCAACCCTGAGTCATGGTCACACTGTCCAGGAAAAATGAACCCAGCAGACCTTCCCACCCAAGGTCTAGCTGTGCAGGAGCTGGAGCGCAGCACACTGTGGTGGAAGGACCTTGTGCTTTAGTGTCACTTGATCAGTTGGAGGAATCCAATGACTTTATTCAAGAAGAGGAGATGAACTCTGAACTCAGTCCCAGACACCAGATCGCTGTACAGCTTGTTGGTGAAGATACACAGCATCTGACACCAGTGTTATGCCTGGAAAGGTACAGCAAACTGACAACAGTGTTCAGAGTGACAGCCTGGATAAAGAGATTTATAGCTAACACGCGTTCAAGCAGAAAGATGGCAGGTGAACTGACAACGGAAGAACTGTATGATGCAGAGAAATATTGGATCAAGGTAACACAGACTCAAACAGTCCTCCCAGAAATAACTCTTCTTAAAGCAGGAAAGACCCTTAACTCTGACTCAAGAATCCAGGGGCTGCAACCGTTTCTGGATGAAGATGAGCTGCTCTGTGTTGGAGGAAGGCTGCAGCACTCTGATTTCACCTACAGAGAAAAGCATCCATGGATTTTACCCAGCAACCACAGATTCCCAGAAATGGTGGTTCAGTATCAGCATGAGCAGTTAATGCATGCAGGTGCAAGAGACACTCTAGTTCAAACCAGAGGAAAATACTGGATTTTGAGAGCGAGGCAGATGGTCAGAGGAGTGGTGGCAAGGTGTGTGCACTGCAAAAAATTCAAAGCAAAGGCTGGACAGCAGATTACTGCACCACTGCCAAAGGACAGAATTACAGAGTCACCACCATCTGAGGTAACAGGAGTGGACTTTGCAGGACCACTCTATGTAAAGGGACAGGGCTCCATGAAGAAACCATATGTTGCATTGTTCACATGTGCAGTCACAAGAGCAGTACATCTAGAACTAGTCTGTGATCAGTCAACTGAGAGCTTCTTACTGGCACTGAAAAGATTCGTCTCAAGAAGAGGACTGTGCAAGGTTATCTATTCAGATAATGCCAAAACATTAAATAGAGCTGATCAGGATTTAAATGATCTATGGAGGAACATCAAAGATCCACAGCTACGAGAGTTCTTCTCTGAAAAGGGAATCACCTGGCGTTACATCGCGGAAAGAGCGGCCTGGTGGGGAGGATTCTGGGAGAGGTTGGTACGGTCAGTAAAGGTCATTCTGAGGAAGGTGCTAGGCAGAGCAAAACTCAACTTTGAAGAAATGAGCACCATTCTCATAGAAGCAGAGGCCATAATCAACTCGAGGCCCCTCACCTATGTGCACAATGAGGTGAACGAACCACAACTGTTGACACCCGCTCACTTCTTAGTGGGTCAGAGACTCACATGCATACCTCCTAAGCCATTTCCAGCAGACACTCATCACCCAACAGTGAACAAAGAAGAAATGACACAGAGATGGAGATACAGACAGAGACTTATGACCAACTTCTGGAACAGCTGGCGAAGGGAATATTTGCTGGACTTGAAGTCTGCACATCACTGCGGCTCATCACGACCCTCCATGCTAAAGGTGGGAGATGTTGTACTCATCAGCAAGGATAACATTTTAAGGCAGTCCTGGAAGCTAGGAAGGATTGAGGAGTTGTTTCCGGGCCGGGATGGTCTTGTTCGTTCATGTGCTGTTCGCACTACTACAGGGACTGTGTTAAGGAGACCCAGGGAGATTTAGCAGAAGAGATAAAGCTGTTGTGTTATGTTGTAAACAAGTTAACGTGGAGTATTCATTCAGTAAAGGAAGTTTCTATTTTTAGGTCCGGAGTCAAGCCTCTTTATTTTTGAACATAGATCAGGAAGAGTCTACACTTCCATTATATTTTTAATAGGGCTGAACGAATTGCAAAAATAATCTAATTGCGATTTTTTTTCCCTAAATATTGCGATTTAATATGTGATTATTCTTGGGTTAATCTTGTGACAAATTCAAGCAATAAATAATTCCACAAATAAGACCATGTGTCCTGAACACAATTAAGTTATTCAGAAGCAATTAATCCATAGCATGAATCTTAATATGGGGATGCAACAAGCTTTACACTATAAAGGAGGCGGCTGGGGTGGAGCAGGTGAGGCTGGCTACCAGCTGATCACAGATGGAGTAGACTTTCATGAAGTAACGCTAGAATGAGTTGACTATTATTGCTCGTATTACAAATGTGATGTAATTTGCTTTGTTTAAGGGCATTATCATTTAATGTCACTAATTCTGATTAAGAAAAACATACATAAAACACAAAAAGAAGGATTTTTGTAAACCATTATAAAAAAAAATGACACTTGAATGCATAATGTGCATAAAATCTCTGCCACTGCAAAATACTGATTTATTAAACTGGTATTTTGACACATTGAAGTTAAAGAAATATTGCAACTTCTGCAATTTGAAAATTGCAGCAGTCCATATTGCGATTTAGTCTAATTTGCGTTAATTGCCCAGCCCTAATATTTAATAATGTTTGACTTTCACAGCTGCAAAAATAAGCAGCTGGCTGCTCAAAGACAAGTTGACTAAGCAATTTTAGAAAACAACAGAAGTCTTTAAGATGGACAACAGTAAAGTGTTCAGTAACTTTAAGTAGTTTGGGGTGGACCATGTTCACAAGAAGCAATCATATCAACCCCCCATCTAATGGTAATCTCAAAACTGTGAGCCAAATTTTCCAGAAAGCTTTAACCCCTAACCCTAACCCTAACCTGAGCTCTTTAGCGGGGACATGTTTGATGGTCTTTTCATAACTGGCAGGGATCATGAACTTAACTTTTAGGCACATACTGAAATAAATAGTTTATTTAAACTGCCACTGACATTTCATCTCTTGTTTTTTCAAGGTGTTTTATGAAAAAGAAAAAAGCCAGAAAGAGAGCAAGTGATATTTTGTGTCCACGTTGCCACAAATGCCAAGCCTTCCTGCTAGTTGTGGACATATAATCAGGGCGAGCAAAACACTTCTCAGCTTGTCAGGAGAGAAAAAAAGAGCTGAACTTCAACTTCAAGTTGAAAAACAATCAGTTAAGATTGTAATAGGTGTAGGAAATGCACAAAATCCACCAATCAGGGTTTCCTAAGTTTGATTTTACAGGGATAAAGCTTTGTTTGTGATGAGATTGGTAAGTAATAAACTGCAAAAAATTTCCTCTTGTAATGTTTTTTCCCGTATCTCACCTGTCTAAAAAGTTGACGATGTTGGGGTTCTTCAGCTCCTTCATCACCAGAATCTCGTTGATGATCAGCTCCTTCTTTGGTTGCTTCTGAAGGTTGATCTGTTTTATCGCCACCTAGACAAACAAAAAAACAAACAAAAAAAACAGTCACAGGCAGGAAACTTGGGGCATTTTCCCATTGAGCTTGGCCCACACTCTGACACAGATCTGCAGTTTTAAGTAACTTAAAAGAAAAAATTTCCCAATGCTTGGTGTTTACGGTGTCTATTTGTAGCAGTGGTATTAAACCAGGGATGTTACTTGATTCCAACTAGTATATGTAATAGTGCTTTCAGACATGTTCTGACACAGATGGTGGATCCCACAGGTCCTCACATGATGCCTCAACGAGGTTCAAAGTAAAGGAGAAATGCTACAAGGGTGCAAATATCACACCTTGAAATGACACTGTTAATGAGCCTACTCTATGCATGTAAACACCACACTCTGAATATAATCAAAACTAGGCCAAGGCTCATAATTGAGATATTCAGACCCCTGTAAACAAACCCAGTAATAACTTTTAATTCAGGATGTCTGTTATCTATATATCCTTATTTCTACAAGGCTTATTACAGTTAATCATCAATTATCACACCCAGAAATGTATTTTCATACACACTTGCATTTTAGCATCATTGATATTGACTTTACTTGGTTTCTGACGTCAAAATGTACGCTAATGTTGGTTGGCTTCCCTGATATTGCTGTGCTACTACAGTACAGGGTCAACCTTTTCAAGAGTTTTATGGAGCCACGTCTGCTGATCATATTTACTCCATCCCTCACACTTTTTACCTCTTGTCCTGTAGCAACATCGATGGCTGTGAAAACTGTCCCTGATGCCCTGTTAAAGAAACAAGATGAGAAGTTTACTTCAGGGTAGATTGTTAGAAATGGTAAAAATTATCATTTGTGTGGAATATGTCCCATGCAAAAGTCACTATCAACATTTAAATTGGAGCTGGGCTTTAAAAACTAACAGTGTCCTCACAGCACACAAGAGGCAGATATCACGTAATGCTCCCTGTCACACTGCACCTGTCAAATACTTAAAAGTAAAAGTATGTTTCCCTTAAACAGGATGACATTTTATTTGAAAGGTAGAGACATGAAAGTGTGCTGTGAACATTGACCTGAATACTTTCACTTCCATACCAGCCAAAGTCAAAGCTTGAAAATCTCGACCACAGATATGGACATTATCAATACAATTATCTTTACTGCAAAACAAGCTAACAAGTTCTGTGAGTGAGGTAAGTGAAGGCTGAGGAAATATTCCTGTCAGACACTCCGGATGACCCGCCATAAACCTCTTTCCTTGTTTCTTGTCCACGTCAGCGCAAGAGATGGAGAGGAAGATAGAAACAGGATGAATAGAAATCAATGTAATCAGGCTGCTTTTCTTTCTAAAGCTGACCCCTGCTGTTAGGATGCCAGGTAAACTTGATCCAAAAGAAAAGGTTTTTCTGGGGGAATAAGCCATGGTGTCAATGGGATGAAAGTTAAGATTGTTCTGCATGTTTTAAAAGCAGCTGCTGTTCCACTCACCCCTGGCCAATCTTTTCATATCTGGTGTATTTCTTCTTGGGATCTCCGATGCTGACGATGGTTCCTGTGAGACGGACGACGACAATGCACAAAGGTTCAAACTAGGGTTAGAATTATACCACAATTTTTAACTTCTACATGATTCTAGCGTAAACAAAAGAATATTAAAAGCTTTTTTGGTACCACAATAACAAAAACAACAACTACCAGGCACCAAATTGGCATTGTATATTTGTTTTTAATAGGGATGTTAAAATTAATGTGTAAACGTGAGTGATTAATCTTGAAACCTTAAGGAGAAAATATGATGCGTTCATGTAACCTCAGGAAATTAGACGACTGTATTCTATATGTTATGTTGTGTTTAAATGTCACGTAAAAATGGGAAAATTTAGTTTTTGATGAGAAACTTCAGTAAATACAGTTTGAGTAAGCGTTTATATTTGAGGGATATACAATAGATGTGACAGACTGAATCACAGCTTTTTAACTCAAGCACTACTCAACCAAGACCACTTGTAGTTTAAATATTTGCCCTTATTTTGACTTTTCACCACACTATAGAAAGTATTGATGGTGGAATCGATAAGGACTCAAATCAGCACTTTAAATGTGCTGTTCATAGAATTAAAAGAATAAAAATAAAACACTTAACAACTTTTAAAAATCTAAAAAACATAAAATATATACTAATACTATCTTTTAAAATGCTGTGATTAATCATGATTAATCACAGCATAGTGATCTGATTAACTTGATTAATTTTTTTACGGATGAAATAAGCAAAATCCTGATTTCTGGGGTGTACATTATATTTACAAAGGGAGCTATTAATGATCAGCTCACTCAGTTTGTCCATGATCTCCTCGTCCGACATCTTGCCCTTCTTCTTCTGTCTGTCTGCAGCCTTCGAGGCGACATCCCCGTCCACGGCGGCGCTCGGTGCAGGTATCGGGTCGATGACAGAGCGAGTGTACACCTGCGCAACAATCACAGATACATAAATAAAAACATGCACATGCACAGTCAGAAGAAGAAAGATGCTCAAACACTGGTTTCACAGATGAGGACTCACACTCTTTGTGTGTTCTGGTCTTGGAGCAACTATGGGGGGCGGAGCTTCATCATCGTCGTCTTCAGCATCAATGTCTTTGATGTTTGGAGAAGAAGGTTCAGTTCCTTTTTTCACCGGCTGATTCAGAGAAGAAGAGGTCTGTTAGCATCCATCAGAAAAATTAAAAACAAATACTTGAAATTAGAATTAATTAATTAATTAATTAATTAAAATTAGACTGTATAATTCTAAAGTAAACAGATGAGACTCCCAGACGATTGAATTTCCCTTCAGGGATAAATAAAGTTCTTGTATTAAAAAGCATATGTTAAATAATTTAAATACTCACAGACTGAGGCCCGTCTTTTTCTGTAAACGACACAAACAGAGAGGAAGAGTTTTTTAGAGTTGTACTCACATATAAAGCTGAGCTGTGTTTGAAAGTTAACACCTTCTACTGCCTGTTTCTTAACACAAAAGAAGAAAAACATGTAGTAAACCAAATATGGCATATTCACAATGGGTAATAAAAACAGACATAATTGGCTGTACTGCAAGAGCCAATTAGCTTTCAGATTCCTGACACCATCTGGGATGCATCAGGATTTATCAAACCAGCTACTTACTGTAAAACAACAATTGAAGGTTATTTTCTGTCTTACAACAAAATAATGCCACAAGGCTTATTTTAAATACCTTTTAAGGAATCTTTAAATTAATACTGTTGTTTCTGCAAAACTATTATCTGTTTAACACAAAGAAATCAAGTGAGATCTGGTTTATCTGGTTCATAATGCTGTTATGAGTCAGAGCGCAGGCTGTGTGCAACTTTGTATCTACAGTTTTAGGCCTTGTCCACACAGAGCTGAAAACATTATATTTCTGTTGCATTTTGAAAAAGTTTTCCTTCAAGACAAGATCGTTTCAGGAAATGTCCACATAAGCACAGAACCACTGAAACCACTGAAAACACTGTAGTATATATGCCAAGCCTGTAAGCGGCGCAATACTGCTGCCACAGAAATGCACCGAAAGAGAGAAGAAGATCACAGAAACTGCTACAAACGTTCTTCTAGTTGCCTGTCTGGTTGTTCTCCGCGTTGCGTTTATAAACGTATGGTGTGTGCTGTTTGCGGTGGTGGTAAAAGACCATCAGATTTTGCTGTAAATCCATAATAAGCGCAATAGCTTCTGCAGCAGGAACACACTACCGTAATCCGCCATTGTGGTTTTGTTTCACTATGCACATGCAGGGTAGATGGCCTACGCTATGTGTGACGTAATTGTTTCAAGAAAGATGCGGTAGGCCGTCCACACGGAGACGAAACGGTAAGCGTTTACAAATTCGTTCACTCAGGGACCCGGTTTCAAAAAGTAGCGTTTATGCTTACTGAAAATTTGCGTAAATCTTCCTCCCATACACTCCTGGTGACTTGTCATCTACATTTCTTGGAAACTTATTTCCAGATTCTTAAGAAACAATACACCAGTTTATTTTACTAGGGATGCACAGACGTGTTGGTTTAATATCTGTACTGGCCGATATTGCCCCTCTCAACAAACATTGGCCTTCGGCAAATAACGTGGGAATAAACTGGTATCAGTTGAAGATATTTGTCATGTACAAGCAATTAATGCTGCATTTGGTAGAGAAGAGAGTCATAACTCGCTGAAAATGTGACCTGTTAGTTAGACTCTGAGCTGTTTTCATGATCAAATATGAGAGAAAATACTGGCATTGTGGGCGTCTTACACCAAAAGAAGCGACGTAAAAAACATTGGTAATCAGCTTAACTTATTTTAAACATCCATATCGGGCCTGATCTTTACAATTTGTGCTTCTCTTTTTTTTTTACTCATTCGTAGGTCTTGCAGTCTTGCAGACAAAGCAACTACATACAGTGTTTTTATCAGTTTGACCATGTCACTAGTAAGGTACGAGACTGCTGTAAAGACTTTATCCCAGTAAACAACAAAAACTGAGGAGTCTCTTTGTGTCTCTTTTGTAGATTTCACTGCCTGCACTCATCTGTGTCTACAGATAAAACCCAAAACGCAGAAAGTTAGCCAACAGGGAGGAAAAGACTTCGGTATTTCTTAACTGATGATGGCCTTAACTGAGAATCCCTCATCATATTTCTGGACACAAAACTTATTATCATTACAACCTCAGTTCCCCATAGAGAAATAAGCAGGTTTAAAATTAAAAAGGTATTTAAGGAGTCAGATAAACATGCTTTCTTAATGCCCAATTTGAAGTTCTCACCTGAAGAGGAGAAGCTGAGGTACTTCTGGCGGCCATTGCCCGTTGAGCCACAGAACTTGAGAACGTCAAGCACAGCCTGTGGGTTCTTCTTCTGCTCAGACTTGGTGATGTTTGAGGTCTGCAGTAGTCGAGCCCATTGCTCCGGCATTCCCTAAAAAAAAAAACAAATAGCATTGTATCAACATGGATAGACTTAGATGTGACTTTATGAATGTTTAGAGTGTAAACAGATTTGATGCCCTTATCCTGAAAACTCACAGTGAACTCTCCTGTGACAGCATCGAAGCCAACATGTATGGTGTGTTCAAAGTCTGATGGTGGCGAGATCTCTGGTCGTTCTTTGTCTCGATCTTTCTTTCTACCACCTGAAAGTTCATATGACATTATCAAACTTAAACAATACGACATCAGCTCAAACACAAAGACAGAGAAGATTAAAACTCAACATTTTTTGCCTCCTCATCACCTTTTTCTGCCCCGGAGAAGATTGAGATGATCTTGTTGCGAGGTTTCCTCTCCTCGGGCACAGACAGCAGAGGTTTGGAGCTGTGAATGGCTGAGAGCGAGTCTTTTCCCCAGCCGGTGCTGAAGATGGTGCTGCTCATCCTGACCGGGGGGGCGGGAGGTTTATCCTCGGGATCTCCGTTATCACACATCCCTGGAGGCAGTGGTGAGGCTCACGTGGCTGAGAGGAAGGAGAGGGTGGCGAACAAAGAAGGAGCGGCGGCGCTGACATCATCATGCAGCTCGGCTGTGCTCATGCGCTGCAGGAGGATTCAACGGCAGCAGAGAAGAGAGGAAGTAGCAAGTGTTACCTGGAGGAAAGCAGGACATCTGTAAGAACAAACACTAAAATTCAGCAATTCAAAGAAACTTTAATGGTCAATAAAGGCAGAAGCAGACTTTCTTTCTACCCAGGCAGTCTGCTGCTCTTGTACACAACATAGCCATAAATATATTGGAATAGAAACAAAAATGTTATAAGAAATAACCATGAAATGCAACAAGAGAATATCAAGAGAAAAACAAATGTTTAGAGTTGAAAGGAAAAAGGCAATGTCAATTTGAAGTGAAATATTAAGTATAACAAATAAATTATACAGGATTTAATAGTTTTTTAGGGATGGACCAATGAAGAACTTGAGATACTGATGCTAACTTAGTGGGAAAACATCAATCACTAATCAATATGGCTTTAAAGTAATGACTTGATTTGGGGTAAAGTAAAATAAGATTATTCCTATGAGAATTTCCGGTGATGTGACTCTTAAAAATGTACTCAGAAAGCTGCTTTTAACCTGACATGCCAGATGGATTTGTTTCACACATACATCTGGAAAACCTTCAATACCAAGGGTTTGGGGAAGGGCAGAGGATTTGAAAAAACTCGGAGTGTGATTGGATGAGCGTTCTGTCTGTCAAATGTTTAGAGGCCAATCAGAGCAACAAAACACGTGGCGTAGCAGCGACTGTGGTGCGCGTGCAGCTAATGTCGTCAAGTTCTGATAAAACTGGTGCTTTAGCAGCATCCACGCTAATCTCTTCCGCCATCATCGCGGCCTCTTGTCGCGCTTGCTTATGTCATGACTCCACCCTGCCCAAAAGTACTGCCCCTCGTCGCTGATTGGTCCTGACACTTTTAACCGGGCCCAAACGCGTTCAGGCGGGAGCTTTGAGAGATGGATTGAGAAAAAGGAAAGCGAATCCATCTGCTTTGCAAGGTTTGCTTTTTTTTTTTTTTTAATTAATGTCAAAACATGTTTAAAATTTACAGTAGGGCCTCTCAGTTATGTCAGAAATCATGATCATGATTATTTAATTGGAGCTGGGATTATGATTATCAAACATGCTTACTAACTGATAGTGCAACATCCGAATTACATACATCTATTCATCTTTACCGAACTTAACTCTTTAAAAACAAGGTATAAATAGACATAAAATGGTTTTAATAAACAAACATGTAAAGCTATGATATGTAATAACTAGGAATAAACAAAAAATATTAGGATTGTAAAGGTACGTGTATTCGTACCGTACCGATTTGGTATGGGCCTCTCCATACGGTACCCAACGGATACATGTGGAATAAAGCTCACATACATCACTGTCACACTGTCCTGGCAACCACACAACCACAGCAAATGCCCGAATACTCCCAGATAAAAGTGTCCTGTCTAGGAACTCTATGTTTCCCAGTAAAATACAACAGTGGACAGAGACAACAACAGTAGTAGTGATGCACGGTAACTATTTTTCTGAACAGATACTGATAATTTCCTACTCCTGATGGCCGATAACCGATAATAACCGATATATTTTTTTCAATTGTTGATTTAACAAAAGAAGTTTATTTGATGTGTTTATGCACATCTGGGGGTAAGAAGGGGTTAATATGTAGTGAGCAAAGATATTCATAACTAACTTTAACTAATATCACTCGTGTTTTTCAAAGAACTGTTCTGACTTTATAACTGTTATTATAGTTAACTTTTGTTAGTTAAACATTTGTGTATCAAGTACAACATACACATACAACTGACAGACGTTTTCCCCCATAAAACCAAATGATAACAGGCTGTTATGCTTAACAAATGGAGATATTTAGGGTCTGGTTTTGTTTTTTTTTTTTTTGTTTTGTTTTTTTTTGTTGCCAAAGCCAGAATTAAAGCAAGCTGATGTTTTACATAAAGATTAAAAATATGCACTGACATGAGTCATATCAGAGATATATTCAGAAATTAAAGTCCACCGTGGTCTGTGGCTAACTTCTGTTCATATGTGGATCAGACTGAATGAAACCACGTCAAACAGAGTAGGTAGGTACACGTCTATCAGCGATGGATCAGGAGACTGTCAGACTGATTTTGTTATTATAACGTTGCGCCTTTTGGCTCTGGCAAACTTTCTGCAGTTTTCAATGCCTGCTAATGCCCGCGGCTGAGGCTAGTGGCTGCTGTGCTTCGTTATAACGTCATTAGGACGATGACTCTTAAGTGACTTGTAAGATCCGTCGAGGACTTCTTTCTAATCTTTGCGACCTTTGCAGGGCAAATTCTACACACACAGTTGTGTTATCCTCCCCGTAAATACTGAATAACGCCACCGCGTTGTCAGCATTTTAGCACAGGGGCTGCTACTTTCTCTTCCTCTCTGGTGCTTTCATAGCAGGTCGTGTACTGTGGCGCCACCTGCTGTTTTGGAATGTGTAGTCTTGTGAGAAAGAAAACAAATGCCAGCACTTCCGTGTTGACAAAAATATATATGTTATCGGGGCTCGTCGTAATGATATCGGACCGATAAGAATGGCGTAATAATTTCCTGTTATCGGCCCGATAACTATCGGCCCAATAGATATCGTGCACCCCTAAACAGTAGCGCTGACATTATTCAGCAGCTGTGTCGCTGGGAGCACGTCGTCCAGCGGACCAATCAGAGCATTTCAAAAGCACCACTCAAACAAGAACGTCACTGTAACGAGGAGGAACAACAGAGTCTCACCAGCCGGTTATGAAATTCCTATTATTTAAGATCGTTTTTATTATAACAATGGTGCTCTGGCTCTGTAAATCAAACTAATTCTACCTTCAACCATCAGCCTTGGAGTAGGGGATGGAGGACTCCATCATGTCCTCAGCTGTGTTATAGGTAAAGTTATCCTCAGATTTCACATGGCTCTAACCTCTTTTTCCTCCAAGATGGGCTGTGAAAAGTTCTCCCAAACAGGGTTTGTCCTGGCTTAAAATGAGGTGGTGGTGGTACCTGATTGTGGGCTCACAGGTGCACGTGTACCGTGCCTTCAACTGGCTCAAACAAGTGTTTTACTAGCGGTCTATTTTAGGAGTTGTAACTATATGAATTAAAAAAATGACAAGTATTATTTTGAAGCATGTTCACTTATTTTTATGTGCTTTGTTTAACATTTTAGTTTGGTTACATGGCAGCTTAACCACCATTTACTTGCACAAGGCACAACCAGTGGCAGACCATTTTGCCCTCCTTGGTTACATTTTGTAGAACCTCCTGAGACAGTCTTTTTATTCAAAGACTTCTGGTTTGGACCATCAATGGCTACCTTACAGCATACATCCAGGTGCCTCTCCTTAAGTCTGTTGCGCAGGAGTGTTTTTTATCTTTTTTTAAAAAAGTTCATGCATTATAAACTTTGCAATATTCTGGTCAGGAATGAAAACATTAGATATTTCATGAAAAATTAAGCGTGATCATCATACTGTGAAGAAATGTGTTCCTGATTCAGAGCACAGACGGGTTCCTGCAGATAAAGGCATAATGAGGAAGGCAGGGTATATGCAGGAATCTTGAAGTTAATTTTAATACCTTTTTAAGACTTTTTCAAGAACTTCTCAATATTTTTTAATGCATCACCACCACTTCAAGCTGTAACCATTTACACCAGTGATATAGCTCACTCTGGCGCTCTCAGAGACAATTTACAAACGCACCCACAATAGCCTAGTTTTTTATGTACCTGTTCATCTTTGTTTTTTAATAAAAATGAATAAATTCACACACTTTTCGATGTTTTTGGGACTCAAACTCTTGGACAGCTAATTCAGAAAAATACTTTCAAAATTTAAGACTTTATAAAGTTGTGATAAGACTTTTAATACTTTTTAAGGGTCTTAATTTTCCCAAAATTAATTTATAACCTTTTAATACTTTTCAAGACCCAGCAGATACCCTGAGAAGGTTTCTGACTGACAAATTCATCAGATTAAGAGAGCAGATGCTAAAATGCCGTTACAAAGCAGCAAACAGGTATTTGAAGCTGCTGGTGCCACTGGAGTCCCACCAACCTCAAGGTGTAGGATCCTCCAGAGGCTTGCAGTCGTGCATAAACCTACTATTCAGCCCCCCCTAACCAATGCTCACAAGCAAAAACGGTTGCAGTGGGCCCAGAAATACATGAAGACTCATTTTCAAACAGTCTTGTTGACTGATGATTACCATGCAACCCTGGATGGTCCAGATGGAGGAGTAGTGGATGGTTGGTGGATGGCCACCATGTCCCAACAAGGCTGTGACGTCAGCAAGGAGGGGGTGGAGTCATGTTTTGGGCTGGATTCATGAGATAGAGCTGGTAGGCCCCTTTAGGATTCCTGAAGGTGTGAAAATGACCTCAGCAAAGTACACAGAGATTCTGACTGACCACTTTCTTCCATGGTACAAAAAGAAGAGCAGTTCCTTCTGTAGCAAAATTTTCTTCATGCATGACAATGCACCATCTCATACTGCAAAGAATACCTCTGTGTCATTGGCTGCTATGGGCATAAAAGGAGAGAAACTCATGGTGTTGCCCCCATCCCTCCTGACCTCAACCCTACTGAGAACCTTTGGAGCATCCTCAAGCAAAAGATCTATGAGGGTGGGAGGCAGTTCACACCAAAACAGCAGCTCTGGGAGGATATTCTGACAGCCTGCAAAGAAATTCAAGCAGAAACTCTCCAAAAACTCACAAGTTCAATGGATGCAAGAATAGTGAAGGTGATATCAAAGAAGTGCTCCTGTGTTAACATTGAACTTGGCCTGTTAAGATGTTTTTGATTGAAATAGCTTTGATTTCAGTAAATATGACCTCCTAATGCTGCAAATTCAACAAATTACCATTTTCAGTTCTTTACAACCTATAAAATCTTTTAAAACTCGTGGTTAAAATGGTTATCATTATGAAGTTTGTTCAAAAACATCTGAATTATGCTCTAACGGCTGATGACTTAAAAAATACTCTGTCATTTGCATCAATATTTAGGAAAATAAGAAAAATGTCATTTGCTTAATAATGTGGAAAGCTGTGTACGTACTGAACCAAAAATTTTCTGTACCGTTACGCCCCTAAAACAGAATTCCATGGCCAAAATATCACAGCAAACGAAAGAAATGAGTATAACACGGCACACATCACAGTGATCGTTCAATCACAGTTTTTACCGACGCCGATGAAAGAAGCAGGGGGTTATGTAAAGGGTTCTGTATCTTTGTTTGTTTGTATGTGTACAAGATAACTCGAGAACGGAAAGACGGATCTTCACCAAACTTTCAGGGAATATTGAGATAGTGGCAGGGAAGAATCGATTAGATTTTGGTGATGATCCGCGCACCTGTTCGGTTTTTCTCAGACGTTGAAATTTTGAACACCATAGTATTTAATGGGAGTATGAGTTCCTTGGTAGCGCCGCTTATGCGTGGGTCTGCCGCCCCAGACGGCCATTCTAGTCTTATTTTTATGATCTTTGGCAGTCAAAATTGTGGTTGAAGTTGAAACCTGATTGGATGGAAGACTATGCTTTGTAAGTGGTATTATTGCAGCAGTGCTGTGTTTTGGTTACATGACAGTAAAGTTCAGAAAACACAAGTTAAACACAGTCTGTCATGTTTTCTGTGTCATTATCTCAGCTGTAAGTAATGTGAAGATTCAGGAGTACAGTAGGGTTGTCACAACACCAGAATTTTACATCTTGATAAAGTACTAGTAAAAGTCACAGTTGATACCTGTTAACTACCACAGAAACAAAAACCTCAAGGTCCTTGGGACTGATATTGGAAAAATAATAGTTTTACTTCTCAAAAACTGTAGACAAGCTCATGCAAACCTTTTACGTGGCACAAAAAGTTGTCAACAAACTGACATGCTATCAAAGAATGTGTACATTGGACACACATCTACTTTTCAACAACCTTTCAGGAGCATTTTAAAGCTTTTCAAGCACTTTACAGCTATGGTAAATACTGAATTAATACTGATAGATATAAACCTACATTATTATTACACCTCATATTAACAACTATAAATATATATGTCATCAGTTTACAGATGATAGAATGAAAAATTAATAGAAAACAGTTTAGCCATTTATTCGCTAAAGTAATAAAGACTATAGACTTTAAAACGCCTGCTACTGAAAGGTGTAGAGATTATGCGATATTTTTCATCATGTCTGGGTAATATTGGCGACCTTATCACTAGATAATTCAGCAACCAGTTAGTGTTTTGGTCACATCATAGACGGGCTGTCAAGATAGCAGACAAAGTTGATAACATTTAAAGCAACGTACTTTCTCTTTTGTCATCTCTGATTGGAACTAACGTTAAAAGTGTCTGAATACAGAATAATACGTGTGAATAATATTACCGTGAACAACCTTTAACTCTTCATGGAGCCTTGTTGACATAAAATATATGATTATATGGTAATATAGCCTGTTATTTGTCCATATAACGGTCTGTATGTACACTCTGAAGTGCCCTTCAAGTGAGTAGCAATGGGGCGGCTAGCAGGCTAACATTAGCATCAACTACTTGGCCAACAAGTGTGCTAGCTATGAGCTAACGTTAGCATGACAGGCTTTACTGTCGATTAAAATATGACAGGGAAGTTAATTAGCTTGTTCAATCGATCTACTTTAAAACCCATATTCTTGTGTATTAATCCCAGACAGGAGGTGGGTTAAGTATCAGTCCAGGCTAACAGAGAATAGTTAACATTTGGTGCTAACAGAGAGTTAGCGGGCTCACCGGAGGCTCCACACCAGCTCAACTTCAACAACTTTCTCCCGGAAGGACAGCCTCGGGCTGGAAAACGTCTGTTAATCCGTTCAAAGTACTTCCTCAGTTTTACTTTGTTGTGGTGATTCAAGGCGAACAAAAATAAGTTAGTTAAAACTGGACTTTAACTATTTACAATGCAACTTTTCAGCCTGTCTGCGGCCCCGGGATGATTCCGCTATGGCGGAGGGGAAGCGGAACTGCCGACCCAGCCCAGCCTGGTCAATAATTCACTGAAGGGAGGTTTAAAAACATACCATACCATTGTTTCAAAACTAATCAGTTTAATTATACACGTTTGATAGTAAGCAGGATTTTGCCTGCAATGTGAGGTCATTATAAATTAAACTATCAATATTTGATGACTACAGACTTTTTTTCAGTTGGTGTCATAGGCGCAGTGACATTGTTGACAAATGCAGCCAGTGGCCTCCTGCTCAAGACACCTTATAGATGTGCATCTAATAATTCATAAATAATTCAGATGATTTGAATTTAGGGAAAGTTGACCTATATCGTGATAAACAGTGTCAGAATAGAGTTTGATGATCCAATATGTTCCTGAGAAGGACTCCTGGGCCCCCTAGTTCAACCCCCTCAAAGAGCCTCCTTATGTTCTAATATCTACCAGTTTATAGCAGAGTAGATCAATACAGAAATATCAAATAAAAATAGGGGATATCTGTGTGGTAAACTGGCATAAAGTTGATTTTGAACAAAAGTGGAATTTGTCATTTTTCTTGAAATTCTGTAGTTGGGAAATTGTGTTATATATCATATGTCCCTCTGATATAAGGTGAAGCACATGCTCCCTCTTTTCCCCTCATCAACACGATCAGTTTAAGGTTTCCTCTTAATAAAGCATTTCTCTGTGCATATGAAACACCACAGAGACATGTCAGACTTCACTGACAGAGACTGACACTGAGACATTAGAGATTAAATGTTTTTGTTATTGACAACTATATCACTTTGATGGTAGTAAGTTTATTCTATAAAACACTAACTGTCAATGAACTCTTTATTCTGAAATACAATAAAAACTCAAGGGACATTTCTAATTCTCATTCAGACAGATCTTCAACAGAGAAAGTTGAGAAACATCCCTCCATTCTCCTTAAAAGCTTATGTCATCATGTGTGGTGATCCTAAAATACTTACACCTTTGACTCTTTTCTAACATTGAAAGTGTGTACTCATCACAGATTAATTTCAAGTCTATGCAAATCTTATAACAAAGATGCAGTCAGTAGGGCTGTCTTTGACTTGGCGCTTACACGGTGGAAATGGGCCAGATTTTTATTCTAGTCAATTTACTGGTGTTAACTCTTTCCTGCTTCAGCGCCCCGACCATAGTTAGAACGCACAGGGGAGACTTAGTGGTCTGCTCCAGGGCCGAAGCTATCCTTAGCTCCGGGGCTAACTCCCTTCACCTTGTATTGAACAGCAGCAGAGGTAAGCAGACACAGGGAATCCGGCTGTATCTTGAGGAAGTTGGGGTCTTTATTATCGGCCACAGCAAGCTCGAAACAGTACATAAGCAGCACTTTAACTTCTCCGGTGTAAACAAAGTCACTCTCTGACATGACTGGACTCAGACCCGACTCAGACTGTCCACAACACTAGCGCACTTTCTGCTACCGCTCTCTCTCTCTCACTCTTGCTCGCCCCACCCACACATACGCCCGCAGCCATTCACAGACAGACTTACGCTACTAGTATAACACTGGGGATTACAGGATGGAAAAACTCTTTAATTTTAATTTCATCACATATTTTAACCTTAAAAGCTCACAATTTTGACTTTTATCTCATACTCAAGTTTTAAACTCGCAACTTTGAATTTTATTACATATTTTGACCTTTTAAATGCACAATTTTGAATTTTGTCTTATGATTTGACCTTTAAAACTAATTATTTTGACTTTGATAAAATATTTTGACCTTTGAGGTTCATGATTTAGAATTTTATCTCACACATTGACCTTTAAAACTCAAATTGTAGGTGGGTCAATGACGTGATGCTCACTTTTTCTGTCCCACGGAATTTTATCCATAAAAAAAACCTCAAAATACATAAAAAGATAACATGTATGTCTTGTACCTTTCCCATATATGGAGCCACTCCAACTTCTCCAAAAATATTAGTTATTGGTCATTTTTCTGCTATCTGAAGTGGGGCGACCATCCCCCCTTGACTTCTATTTGAACAACCAGTTTAAAATAACTTAAAATCAATTTAAATATATCCCTTGCCCTCTTTGGCATAATTTCTAACATGTTTTGCATTCATTAAAAAAATTATGAAGCATTTGCACATTTATTTCCATCATAATATAAAAACAAATGTTGTCCGCAGATTTTCATTTTATGAAATATCATGAGGGGCGACCATCAAGAAAACACAATGTTGGGACTTTATTTTGAAACTACCTCAAGGACAAGATATTGCATCATCCAGATACATGTGAGGGACCCAGCAAAACATCTGGGAGGTTAGTAAGTCTCTCTCATATTTGCCAAAAAAATCTGTTTTTTAACTGCTGTAATGTACAGGCCACTTTTGGCTATCATGTGGGGCGACCACCCCAAAACTGTGAATTATAAGTTTGATCTGCAAATCTTTATTTTGATGATAAATTTGATATAGACACATCATAAAAAGTAGCTAGCTTGGTTTCTGTAGCTAACCGTTAGCCCGTAATATTTGAGTGAACTTGAAAACATCATGTGGGGTTATCAAGTATCAAGTGGGGCGACCACTGCTAGGTGTTTTTAATGATAATATATGTCCTGTATTTGTAGTTTCTGTATATTTATATTTTATACATGGTTTATATACATAAAGTTAATTGTTTAAGCATAACTTTTTGTGTACTTTAACATATATTTTTCTAAATTCAGTCATTTTCCATTCCTATTTAGGAATAACTATTTATTTTTGATTATTGTACAATTTATGAGAGACATTTTAAAAGATGTATAGCATGACATTCTGTTTAGGTAATTGTACATGTATTAGTCAGGTTTAACTATTTTAACCTATTTTCTAGATCGCATCATTAACAAGCAAAGAGAAGACGGCTTGCTATAGGCAGCAGCTCAACTCAGGCCCCGTCCACACAGAGACCAATTCAGGAGTATACGGCAAAGTTTTTTGTTGTATCGGCATTTCATCCACACAAAAACAGCGTTTTGAGTGACTGTAAACATTACTTTTAGAAACCAGGTCCCTGAGTGCACAAATCCATAAACGAATACTGTTTCATCTCTGTGTGGACAGCCAACTGCATCTTTCTTGAAACAATTCCATCACACATAGCGAAGCTCTCTTAAGACGCCTGCACGCGTCTGACCAAGACAATAATGGTGGATTACAGGGTTGTGTTCTTGCTGCAGAGAGCTACTGAGCTTGTTATGGCTTTAACAGCAAAATCTAATGCTTCTTTACCACCACTGCAAAGCACACACACCAGATGTTCTTAAATCCAACACGGAGACAAACCAGAAGGGCAACTAGAGGAAAGTTTGTGTCAGTTTTCTGTGATCTTCTTCTTCTCTCTTTTGGTGCATTTTGTGGCAGCATTAGAGGCTTGGCATATATACTACAGCGTTTTCAGTCGTTTTCAGTGGTTCCGTATTTATGGAAAACTTTTTCAAAACGAAACAGCATTATATTGTTTTCATCTCCTTGTGGGCGGAGCCTCAGACCCTGCAGCAAGAGCAGAATATCTTGCCAGGAAAAGAGAAAGGTAAAAAAAACTCTAGGTAACATACAGTTTATCTTATTTATTTGTATTTCAAACTGTCATGTTTGTAGGATTAAGAATGACTTTTTCTGTAATACTTTGAACTTAAAGGAGTGGTCCACTATTTAGCATGTTTTGCCCTGTTATAAGGTATATATGGTTTGCAGTATCTTGTTTCAGGTGTTTACCAAGGGGTAACCCCTGTGGTTAAAAATAAAGCGCCAAAAATGAAGGTCCTTGAGTGTTCACCGCAGCAGATGTGTCCAATCCAACCTGCATTCCATGGCTTCTGACTATCCATGATAAATACTCAGAGCAACAGCATGTTTAATTGAAGGAATGGTAATATATTAAATGTTTATTTAAGCACCACCTTCACAAAGTTTCCTCCTTTAATAAAGGAAAAGTCCAAGAAAACAACCACAACTACATAACAGTAAACCCTAACATGTAAAACCACATCTTCATCATGCACAACGGTGCCTCACACAAACAGCTGAGAGCTTCAGTCTGATTTGACTCCCAGTTATGGCTTAGTAACAGCAATGTCATCATATGTGTTATTTCTCAAAATCCTAACCAGGGACAAGGACTGCAAATTAGCCATGGCTAGATGTCTTTTATACATTGCATCGGTTGCACTGTAATTAAATGCAGCAATGCTTATTTATTGTCCCTGATAAATAAACGGATAAATAAATAAATGTCAAAGTAATGTTTATCTACCTTATTTACATGCATTTATCATCCTTTATAATTACACAGAGGTGGATTTTTTCCTGATCTCTGGAAAGTTTGTTCATCTTAAAGACTGTAGAGCATTTCCATCATCTCTCACAGACAGTAGACTGATGTTTACTCTATTAACGCTGTGCTTTTACCAACCTCATCATTAGATGTTTAATGCAGAAAGGCCAATATGCGTCTCCATGCGCCGGTGCATGTTTGCAGTGATTGTCCAGCAGCAGTCCAATATTTTCTATGGTTGATGTTGTTGACTAGAACTTGTCTGCTGCTCTCTCTCACAGAAACCTATGGACTTACAGATATGATGGAACAGGACCAAAATTGTTCATCCCTGCCTAGTGTGACTACCAGGGTCCACAAAAGTGATGCTACTTAACCCTTCTTCATTTGTGAAATGTTTGTTCTTGAACAAGTTCCTGAAGCATGTAATGTGTGTTGCACTTTAACTTTTTAAATTATTTCTTATCATTTGTAATATTTGAATGCTGAATTGTTGAAATGTTGTTTGAATTAAAAGTGTGTTCAGTTTACTTTTGTCTGAACTGTATTATGTACATTTTAAATAGACTTTTCACTACCTTTTCATCATTTGGGGCGACCAACAATTGGCAATAACTGTACAAAGTCAAAACAGAATATCCATCAGTTTTGGCTCAAATGTTCATCAGTGGTATACTATGGTTAAGTAGATACTATCTGTATACATTTTAAATCAGTTTTATGGGTTTTAGAGCAAAAATTGCTATTGTAACTGCATTACGAGGGAGACACTGCCATTATAGAATAAACTTATAAAATCATGGTTTACAGAAAATGAAAGGGCACTCAAGCCTGGCCTTCTTAAGCTGTTTGTTTAATTACTGATACTTGTTAAACTGTTAGTAATGCTAAATAAATATATTAATTTTGACATAAATCATGGCCGCCCCAAATGACTTTTTTTATGGGTGTGTCCTATTAATTCAACTTTAAAGACACTAAAATCTCTTAATTTGAGTTTTTCCCATAAATGCATGTGTACACTACATTCCAAAAGTTTGAACAATAGCCAAATATATCCTTATTTTTAATATTTTAAAATTGACCTTTTGAAAAGTCTTATCCATCATTGACCCAGGTGTACATGCCATATTTTGATCCTTTAGACTCATTATTTTTAATTTCATCTCATCCTCTGAACTTTTAAACTCACAACTATGAATTTAATCACATATTTTGACCTTTAAAACTCAACATATTTAATTTCAACCTATATTTTGAGCATTAACACTCAAATTATTATATTATATATATATATATATATATATATATATATATATATATATATATATATATTAAAATAGTACATCTGACTTCTTTTGCAGATCTGTAGCCTAATAGTTTATTGTGACTTTTTAAAATCTCTAAAGCATTCATCATGATTTCCCCCATATTTAAATACTCTGGCTGGCTCTTAGGCCAGACCTAAATTCAGAATCCAGCCCATGCTGTGATTAAGTTTGACACCCCTTTTCTATAGCATAAAGTTAACATGCCGCTCTCCTTTTCTGTTTATTTCACTTTGATTAATGTTTTACTGTAGTGAAGGGGTATGCTGTGGTCGTATGGGTCTGTAAGTTTTCTGTTTGATATGATACGTAATGTTGTTATATTGATAATTTCTTTGATATCCTTCAGGCTTTACTAAATTTAGCTTCATTGAAAATGTCCTCTGAACTCTTGTCTCTGAAATTTTCCATCCCAAACCATATGAGATGCTCGAATAATGATTCTAAATATGTTGTGAAAATATGCTTTTGTTAAAATTGTTTTGCAGTTTTACTGATACAACATTGTGAATTTAGATTTCAGAACACTAAAGACGGAGAGAACCATGAACGAGAAGAGTTGTCACTACAGAGACAGAGAATCACCACCAGCGAAGGAGAGAGTTGAGTTGAGGACGCTTGATAAAAAGCGTGACCGAAACTGAGAGAGACAGAGAGAGGAATTGAAGGACTGACTGTGTCAGACAGTGGGAGACGAAGGAGTAGGAGGGAGCTGGAGAGACAGGTAAGTATGATGAAGAGTAGGAAGGAGGAGAGTGAGAGGAGAGAGGATGGAGAGAGGATGGATGGACAGAGGTTGCAGAGGATGGAAATGGTAAGGCAGGAGTCTGACGATAGGCAAAGGAGGGAGAAGAAGGGGAGACAGGAGCAGGAGGAGAGGGGGAGGCAGGAATGGAGGAAGAGAGAGAGCAAGGAGGAAATGGAGAAAGAGGAGGATATAGAAAGACAGGAAGATATAGAGAGACAGGATTGGATGAGAGAAGACTCTCATCCCAAGAGGGGCTTTTTTTCCAGATTGAAGCTCTGCTTCAAAGCTGAGACCAAGACCAGCAAGAAGAGTAAGATGCTTCTAAGGAAAAAGAAACCTGTGCAGAAACTCTTTCCATGGAGTTGTGCCATTGTACTGGCCGGGTCGTAAGGTGGGGACTCTCTCTCGGTGGCAACAGTCGTCCTCGCTGTCAGAAGCAGGCTGGGGACTCAGAAGATGGGTCGGATGGGCCTGAGACTCAGGCCGCTCATATGTGGGGAGAGAGCGCCTTAACTGGCTCACTTTAATGTCACTTTTCTCTGTTACATGTCCGTAGTTTTCATCATGAGAAGTGTTACAACAGGTATGCAGCTTCGGGTACGTGTTGGCCTGGATGCTGCAGGGGGCTGGTGTGCTCTGAATGAAGCTCCCTGCATGAGCAGACATAAAGGGGTTTCCACATGGTGTTGCTACAGCCACACTTGATGGCAGAACTGGACACAGGTTCGCTGAAAACACACGTGTGGGCATGGAGCTTTGCTCTGTGTGTCAATCTCACAGTCTTAGAAGCAGTAATTATCCAGATCTTTAATAAAGGGATTTGTGCTTGAAAACTGTAGCTTAGCTGGCATATGATACATTCCACTTGCTTGATGTTTCACTTCAACAGTCTCCCCTTCACTTAAGAAGGGATTATATTGTCTTTTTATTATCTTTCTGTCACTCACAGAGTCCGTTTTTATTCCCATATCATTTACTGCAGTCATTGTCATGAACGGGTTAGAGTAGCTGGTCGCGTTAGCAAAGGGATTTTCAGCCGGAGCTCGCTGTCCGGCGGCCGCCATTTTAGCTTAGCTTCTTGCTAACACAGTCAATTCGTCACTAACTTCCCGGTTTATTTCTACCGGATTATTTTTGTTGCTCACCACTTCAGTTGGATGCGTGAGAGGGTCCCTTCGTGGTCGCCAGTGTTAACTCTTTCCTGCTTCAGCGCCCCGACCATAGTTAGAACGCACAGGGGAGACTTAGTGGTCTGCTCCAGGGCCGAAGCTACCCTTAGCTCCGGGGCTAACTCCCTTCACCTTGTATTGAACAGCAGCAGAGGTAAGCAGACACAGGGAATCCGGCTGTATCTTGAGGAAGTTGGGGTCTTTATTATCGGCCACAGCAAGCTCGAAACAGTACATAAGCAGCACTTTAACTTCTCCGGTGTAAACAAAGTCACTCTCTGACATGACTGGACTCAGACCCGACTCAGACTGTCCACAACACTAGCGCACTTTCCGCTACCGCTCTCTCTCTCTCTCTCACTCGCCCCACCCACACATTCGCACGCAGCCATTCACAGATTATACTTCTTATAATTATAATAATTACTCCTGAAACGATGTTCATTAATAACTTGTCGGCTGTCTCATATTTTTAACTTTTTATCTGAAAATGTATCAAAAAGTCATGATGTTGATGTTTTATTCTTGTATCGTTAAGTTAATTTAGGTGCCAGAAATGGAGCCTAAATATTAAGCCGTTATTTATGCAAGCAGCAACGGCAACGTAGGACGTTTACACTTTCCATAGTGACAGCAGATAGGACGTAAAGGACGTAAGGTTTCATTCTTGTGATTGGTGGAAATTAATTCTAGAACGCTTGTTCCATCCCGAGGGTATAAATACAAGCTGAGACGAACGCTTGACTCATTTCACCAAAGACTTTTGGAGAGAGAGGTATGTGTTTACTCTGAGCTAGCAAGCTAGGCTAACAGTTAGTTAAGCTAGCTCAGCTCGGTCATTTTACATTTTGCTTACTTTTTGTGAATAAATATATCATGTTGGGTTTGAAAAATTATTTGAGTGCCTGTGTTTTCAGAAATATTGTAAGGTTTATTTAAAAAAGTAAAAAGTTTGTGGTTGAGTTACATTAGTTTTGAAACCTTAAAGATTCTAAATCAAACTTGAAGGTATGAGATTTTCTTACTGCTGTAAAGCCTAAAGAAATCTGTCTAGTGCAGAGAGAAAAACAACGTTTTGTGTTACATTTTTATAATTAAATCGGATTTTGACATTTTTTCTCATATTAATACATTGATATGTCCAAGAAATTAGCTCTGTTTAAACCAATGATCTCTGAAATCATCAGGGACTTTCCAAAAATGGCTGTGATGACATTATTAGGGACTTTCCAAAAATGGCTGTGATGACATTATTAGGGACTTTCCAGAAATGGCTGTCATCGACCTAAACATTCCAGAAATGGCTGTCATCGACCTAAACATTCCAGAAATGGCTGTCATCGACCTAAACATTCCAAAGATGGCGGTCAATTACCTAAACATGCCAAAAATGGCTGTGATCTGCTGTTTGAGTGAAAACAAGAATGTGTGGGACTTAGACACTGATTTTCACAAAACTGTCATAAAATGGCTTTCTCTTCTCAAGCTAGTAAAGTTTTCAGTGACATTTTGTGATTCATTCACACCTGTTTTTTAATACCTAAGGATTAAGTTACTTTCACCACAGTACTAAAGTGGCATTTAATCTCATGATTTTGACTTAAATCTCACATTTTGACCTGTCAAACTCACAATTTGTAATTTTAACCTATACTTTGACCTTTAAAACTCACAGTTTGTAATGTCATCACCTATTTTAACCTTTAAAACTCAAAATTTTTACTCTATTAGTCATATTTTGGCCTTTCAGAATCATGATTTTGACTATTATCTCATACTCTGAAGTTTGAAACTCACAACTTTGAATTTAATGACATATTTTGACCTTTAATATGCACAATTTTGAATTTTGTCTCATATTTTGATCTTTAAATCTCATGATTTTGACTTAAATCTCACATGTTGACCTTTCAAACTCAAAATATTTAATTTCATCATGTATTTTAACCTTAAAAGCTCACAATTTTGACTTTTATCTCATACTCTGAAGTTTTAAACTCACAACTTTGAATTTTGTTACATATTTTGACCTTTTAAATGCACAATTTTGAATGTTGTCTTATGATTTGACCTTTAAAACTAATTATTTCGACTTTGATAACATATTTTGACCTTTGAGATTCATGATTTAGATTTTTAACCCATATGTTGACCTTTAAAACTCAAAATTGTAGGTGTACATGCCATATTTTGATCCTTTAGACTAATTATTTTTAATTTCATCTCATCCTCTGAACTTTTAAACTCACAACTATGAATTTAATCACATATTTTGACCTTTAAAACTCAACATATTTAATTTCAATCTATATTTTGAGCATTAACACTCAAATTATTTAATTTCATCACCTATTTTAACCTTTAAAACTCACAATTTTGACTTAATTAGTCATATTTTGGCCTTTTAGAATCATGATTTTGACTTTTATCTTATACTCTGAAGTTTGAAACTCACAAATTTTAATTTATTGACATATTTGGCCTTTAATATGCACAATTTTGAATTTTGTCTCATATTTTGATCTTTAAATCTCATGATTTTGACTTAAATCTCACATGTTGACTTGTCAAACTCACAATTTTCAATTTTGACCTATATTTTGACCTTTAGAACTCAAAATATTAAATTTCATCACCTATTTTCACCTTTAAAACTTCCAATTTTGACTTGATTAGTTATATGTTGACCTTTCAGAATCATGATTTTGACTTTTATCTCATACTCAGAAGTTTTAAAATCATAGCTTTGAATTTAATCACATATTTTGACAATTTAACGCACAATTTTGAATTGTGTCTCATATTTTGACCTTTTATTCTCATGATTTTGACTTAATCTCACATTTGACCTTTCAAACTCACAATTTTCAATTTTAACCTATATTTGACCTTTAAAACTCAAAATATGAAATTTCACCTATTTTAACATTTAAACAACATCATATTTTGGCCTTTCAGAATCATGATTTTGACTTATATCTCATTCTTTTAAACCCACAACTATGAATTTTATCACATATTTTGACCTTTTCTATGCAGTTTTGGTTTTTTTTCTCAGAATTTGACTCTTAAAACTCTCTATTTTGACTTTGATCACATATTTTGACCTTTTAGACTCATGATTTAGAATTTTATCTGACATATTGACCATTCAAACTCAAAATCTTTAATCCTAACTCATATTTTGACCTTAACACAAATTTATAGGTTTAAATGTCATATTTTGATCCTTAAGACTCATGATTTGAATTTCATCTCATACTCTGAACTTTTAAACTTACAGCTATGAATTTAATCACATATTTTGACCTTTTTAATGCACAATTTGGAATTTTGTCTCATTTGACCTTTAAAACAGATTATTTTGACCTTGATTTCATATTTTGACCTTCCAGACACATGATTTTGAATTTTACCCTACATTTTGACCTTTCAAACTCAAAATTTTTAATTTTTACTCACATTTTGACCTTTTAAAATCAAAATTATGGGTTTAAATGTCATATTTTGATCCTTTAAATCATTATTATTATTTATTTATTTTGACCTTTTGAATGCACAATTTCTGATATTATGACAGTTTAGACCAATGATTTTGACATTCATCTCATGACCTTTTACACTCACAATTATGAAATTTATTTTGTATAATATTAAACTTTTTGAACCATGATTTGAAATTTAATCTACTATTTTGACTTTTAAAGCTGAAGATTTTGAATTTGTCTCATATTTTGACCATTTAAACTCATTATTTTTAAATTAATCTCATATTTTAACCTTGTTAACTCAGAAATTTGACTTAATTTTTTGTATTTCAACCCTTTAAACTTACAACTTTTCCCCATATTTTTTTTTTCTAAAACGTATGATTATGACGCGATTTTGACCTTAGAGACTTTTTTAGTCTTAAAGGTCATATTTTTACCTTTAGACTCATGATATTGAATTTCATGTTATATTTTGACCCTTTAAACTCATGATTTTAAGATTTTAACTTTAATCACATATTTTCACTATTAAAACCCATAGTTGGGATTTTATTTGTCATAATGTCACCTTTAAGATTCCTGATTTTGACTTTTATCTTATACTCTTAAAATTCTACTTTTAAACTCACATCTTTCTGTACTTTGACCTTTTAGACACAATTTTGACACCTGTCTCAGATCACGACCTTAAGGACTCATGATTTTGAACTTGATCCCATATTTTGACCTTTTAACCTCATTGATTTGAATTCAATCACATTTAGACTTCCTTGACCTTTAAAAACATTGGTTTGACTTGTTATTTTCTTGTTTTGACCTTTTTAACTAGTACATCTGACTTTTTTTTTGCAGATCTGTAGCCTAATAGTTTATTGTGACTTTTTAAAATCTCTAAAGCATTCATCATGATTTCCCCCATATTTAAATACTCTGGCTGGCTCTTAGGCCAGACCTAAATTCAGAATCTGGCCCCTGCTGTGATTAAGTTTGACACCCCTCTTCTATAGCATAAAGTTAACATGCCTCTCCTTTTCTGTTTACTTTACTTTGATTAATGTTGTACTGTAGTGAAGGGGTATGCTGTGGTCATATGGGTCTGTAAGTTTTCTGTTTGATATGATAAGTAATGTTGTTATATTGATAATTTCTTTGATATCCTTCAGGCTTTACTAAATTTAGCTTCATTGAAAATGTCCTCTGAACTCTTGTCTCTGAAATTTTCCATCCTGAACCATATGAGATGCTCGAATAATGATTCTAAATATGTTGTGAAAATATGCTTTTGTTAAAATTGTTTTGCAGTTTTACTGATACAACATTGTGAATTTAGATTTCAGAACACTAAAGACAGAGAGAACCATCAACGAGAAGAGTTGACACTACAGAGACAGAGAATCACCACCAGCGAAGGAGAGAGTTGAGTTGAGGACGCTTGATAAAAAGCGTGAGAAACTGAGAGAGACAGAGAGAGGAATTGAAGGACTGACTGTGTCAGACAGTGGAGGAAAGGAAGGAGTAGGAGGGAGGAGATGGAGAGACTGAGGAAGCAGGAGCTGGAGAGACAGGTAAGTATGACAAAGAGTAGGAAGGAGGAGAGTAAGAGGAGAGAGGATGGAGAGAGGATGGATGGACAGAGGTTGCAGAGGATGGAGATGGTAAGGCAGGAGTCTGACGATAGGCAAAGGAGGAGAAGAAGAAGGGAGACAGGAGCAGGAGGAGAGGGGAGGCAGGAATGGAGGAAGAGAGAGAGCAAGGAGGAAATGGAGAAAGAGGAGGATATAGAAAGACAGGAAGATATAGAGAGACAGGATGGGATGAGAGAAGACTCTCATCCCAAGAGGGGCTTTTTTTCCAGATTGAAGCTCTGCTTCAAAGCTGAGACCAAGACCAGCAAGAAGAGTAAGATGCTTCTAAGGAAAAAGAAAGATTTAGAAGAAAAGTTTAGCCAGGAGAATGGACTTCAGAAGAGTAATGAGGAGGAGGGAGACATTCAGTGGGAAGAGAGACTGTGGGAGCAGAGGGAAAGAGAGGTAAGTGGAAGACAGGAGCATGAGCAGAGAGAAAGACAGGAGAGGAGGAGACAAGAGCAGAGGGAAAGAGAGGAGAGGTTGTTACAGGAGCAGATGGAATGGCAGGAAAGGTTGAGACAGGAGCAGAGGGAAAGAGAAGAGAGGTGGACACAGGAACAGAAGGAAAGACAGGAGAGAATGATACAGGAACAGAGGGAAAGACAGGAGAGAATGATACAGGAGCAGAGGGAAAGACAGGAGAGGATGATACAGGAGCTGTGGGAAAGAGAGGAGAGGAGGAGACAGGAGCAGAGAGAAAGAGAAGAAAGGGTGATACAGGAGCAGAAGGAACTAGAGGTAAGGAGGAGACAGGAGCAAATGGAAATAGATGAGAGGGTTTTACGGGAGACAAAGGAAAGAGAGAAAAGGGTGATACAGGAGAAGAGTGAAAGAGAGGAGAGGTGGACACAGGAACAGAAGGAAAGACAGGAGAGAATGATACAGGAACAGAGTGACCAAGAGAAGAGGAGGACACGGGAACAAAGGGAAAGGGAGGAGAGGAGGACACATGAACAGAGGGATAGAGAGGAGAGAAGGAAACATGAGCAGAGGGAAAGAGAAGAGAGGGTAATACAGGAGCAGATGGAAAGGCAGGAGAGGTTGAAACAGGAGCAGAGGGAAAGAGAGGAGAGGGAAATGCAGGAGCAGAGGGGAAGACAGGAGGAGAGACAAAGAGAGGAGAGATGGAGACAGGATTGTGGGCAGAGAGAAGGAGAGGACAGGGTAATACAAGAGAAGGGGGAACAAGAGAAGAGGAGGAGACAGGAGCAGAGAGAAAGAGAAGAAAGGGTGATACAGGAGCAGAAGGAACTAGAGGTAAGGAGGAGACAGGAGCAAATGGAAATAGATGAGAGGGTTTTACGGGAGACAAAGGAAAGAGAGAAAAGGGTGATACAGGAGAAGAGTGAAAGAGAGGAGAGGTGGACACAGGAACAGAAGGAAAGACAGGAGAGAATGATACAGGAACAGAGTGACCAAGAGAAGAGGAGGACACGGGAACAAAGGGAAAGGGAGGAGAGGAGGACACATGAACAGAGGGATAGAGAGGAGAGAAGGAAACATGAGCAGAGGGAAAGAGAAGAGAGGGTAATACAGGAGCAGATGGAAAGGCAGGAGAGGTTGAAACAGGAGCAGAGGGAAAGAGAGGAGAGGGAAATGCAGGAGCAGAGGGGAAGACAGGAGGAGAGACAAGAGAGGAGAGATGGAGACAGGATTGTGGGCAGAGAGAAGGAGAGGACAGGGTAATACAAGAGAAGGGGGAACAAGAGAAGAGGAGGAGACAGGAGCAGAGAGAAAGAGAGGAGAGGATGAGACAGGAGCAGTGGGAAAGAGAGGAGAGGGAAATGCAGGAGCAGAGGGGAAGACAGGAGGAGAGACAAAGAGAGGAGAGATGGAGACAGGATTGTGGGCAGAGAGAAGGAGAGGACAGGGTAATACAAGAGAAGGGGGAACAAGAGAAGAGGAGGAGACAGGAGCAGAGAGAAAGAGAGGAGAGGATGAGACAGGAGCAGTGGGAAAGAGAGGAAAGGTTGATACAGGAGCAGAAGGAAAGACAGGAGAGGAGGAGACAGGAGCAGAGAGAAAGAGAGGAGAGAGATAGGCAGGAGCAGGAACAGAGGGAAAAAGAGGAAATTGAGAGACAGGTGCAGAGAGAAAGAGAGGAGAGAGAGAGACAGGAACAGGAACAAAAAGAAAGAGAGGAGAGGGTGATGCAAGAGCAGATGGAAAGGCAGGAGAGGTTGAGACAGGAGCAGTGGGAAAGAGAGGGGAGGATGAGACAGGAGCAGAAGGAAAGACAGGAGAGGAGGAGACAGGAGCAGAGAGAAAGAGAGGAGAGAGATAGGCAGGAGCAGGAACAGAGGGAAAAAGAGGAAATTGAGAGACAGGTGCAGAGAGAAAGAGAGGAGAAAAAGAGACAGGATCAGGAGCAAAGAGAAAGAGAGGAGAGGGTGATGCAAGAGCAGATGGAAAGGCAGGAGAGGCTGAGACAGGAGCAGAGTGAAAGAGAGCAGAAGGATAGGCAGGAGCAGGAACAGAGGGAAGCAGAGGAGATTGAGAGACAGGTGCAGAGAGAAAGAATGGGGAGAGAGAGACAGGATCAGGAGCAAAGAAAACGGGTGGAGAGGGAGATACAGGAGCAGATGGAAAGGCAGGAGAGGTTGAGACAGGAACAGTGGGAAAGTGAGAAGAGGTTGATACAGGAGCAGAAGGAAAGACAGGAGAGGAGGAGACAGGAGCAGAGAGAAAGAGAGGAGAAGGATAAACAGGGGCAGGAACAGAGAGAAAGAGAGGAGAGGGAGAGACAGGATCGGGAGCAAAAAGGACGGGAGGAGAGGATGATACAGGAGCAGATGGAAAGGCAGGAGAGGTTGAGACAGGAGCAGAGTGAAAGAGAGGAGAGATTGATACAGGAGCAGAAGGAAAGACAGGAGAGGAGGAGACAGGAGCAGAGAGAAAGAGAGGAGAGAGATAGGCAGGAGCAGGAACAGAGGGAACGAGAGGAAATGGAGAGACAGGTGCAGAGAGAAAGAGAGAAGAGAGAAAGTCAGGATCAGGAGCAAAGAGAAAGAGAGGAGAGGGAGATGCAAGAGCAGATGGAAAGGCAGGAGAGGTTGAGACAGATGCAGATTGAAAGAGAGGAGAGGTTGATACAGGAGCAGAAGGAAAGACAGAAAAGGAGGAGACAGGAGCAGAGAGAAAGAGAGGAGAGTGATAGACAGATACAGAGGGAAAGAGAGAAGAGAGAGCTACAGGATCAGGAGGAAAGAGAACGGGAGATACAGAAGAGAGAGAGACAGAATCAGAGGGAAAGAAAGGAGAGGGAGATACAGGTGCGGATTGAAAGGAATGAGAGGAGGATACAGGAGCTGTGTGAAATAAAGGAGATTTTGATACAGGAGCAGAGATGAATAGAGGAGAGGAGGAGAGAAGGGGAGAGGGAGATACAGCTGCAGAGACAAAGGGAGGAGAGGTTGATACAGGAGCAGAAGGAAGGACAGGAGAGGAGGAGAGAGGAGCAGAGAGAAAGAGAGGGATATGCAGGGGCAGGAACAGAGGGAAAGAGAGGAGAGGGAGTGACAGGTGCAGAGAAAAAGAGAGAAGACAGAGAGACACCATCAGAGGGAAAGAGAGGACCGGCTGATACAGGAGCAGATGGAAAGGCAGGAGAGGAGGAGACAGGAGCAGAGTGAAAGAGAGGAGAGATTGATACAGGAGCAGAAGGAAAGACAGGAGAGGAGGAGACGGGAGCAGAGAGAGGAGAGAGATAGGCAGGGGCAGGAACAGAGGGAAAAAGAGGAGAGGGAGAGACAGGTGCAGAGAGAAAGAGAGGAGAGAAAGAGACAGGAACAGGAACAAAAAGAAAGAGAGGAGAGGGTGATGCAAGAGCAGATGGAAAGACAGGAGAGGTTGAGACGGGAGCAGAGAGAGGAGAGAGATAGGCAGGGGCAGGAACAGAGGGAAAAAGAGGAGAGGGAGAGACAGGTGCAGAGAGAAAGAGAGGAGAGAAAGAGACAGGAACAGGAACAAAATGAAAGAGAGGAGAGGGTGATGCAAGAGCAGATGGAAAGGCAGGAGAGGTTGAGACGGGTGCAGAGTGACAGAGAGGAGAGGATGAGACAGGAGCAGAAGGAAAGACAGGAGAGGAGGAGACAGGAGCAGGGAGAAAGAGAGGAGAGAGATAGGCAGGAGCAGGAACAGAGGGAAAAAGAGGAAATTGAGAGACAGGTACAGAGAGAGATAGAGGAGAGAGAGAGACAGGATCTGGAGCAAAGAGAGGAAAGGGTGATACAGGAGCAGATGGAAAGACAGGAGAGGAGGAGACAGGAGCAAAGAGAGGAGAGGGATAGGCAGAGGCAGGAACAGAGGGAAAAAGAGGAGAGGGAGAGACAGGTGCAGAGAGAAAGAGAGGAGAGAAAGAGACAGGAACAGGAACAAAATGAAAGAGAGGAGAGGGTGATGCAAGAGCAGATGGAAAGGCAGGAGAGGTTGAGACGGGAGCAGAGTGAAAGAGAGGAGAGGATGAGACAGGAGCAGAAGGAAAGACAGGAGAGGAGGAGACAGGAGCAGAGAGAGGAGAGGGATAGGCAGGGGCAGGAACAGAGTGAAAGAGAGGAGAGGGAGAGACAGGTACAGAGAGAAATAGAGGAGAGAGAGAGACAGGATCAGCAGCAAAGAGAGGAGAGGGTGATACAAGAGCAGAGTGAAAGAGAGGAGAGGAGGAGAAAGGAACAGAGGGAAAGAGAGGAGAGGGAGACACAGGTGCAGAGAGAAAGGGAGGAGAGAAACAGACAGGATCAAGAGCAGAGGAATAGAGAGGAGCAGAAGAGACAGGAACAGGAGCAGAGAGAAAGAAAGGAGAAAAGCAAGCAGAAAAGAGAGGGGAGGGAGAGAAAGGAAAGGGAGAGGCAGGAGCAGGAACAGAGGGAAAGAGAGGATAGAAGCAGACAGGAGAAAGAGCAGAGGGAAAGACAGGAGAAGAGACAGATGAAAAGGGAACGGAAGGAGAGGAGGAGACAGGAGCTGGCACAGAGAAAGCGAGAGGAGAGAAGCAGAGAGGAGCAAGAGCAGATTGAAAAAATGGAAAGGGTGAGACAGGAGCAGAGAGCAAGAGAGGAGAGAGAGAGACAGGAGTGGAAGTGGATACTAAGAGAGGACAGGTAGAGACAGGAACAGGGATAAAGAGATGGAAAAAGCAGCAGCTGGAGTTGGGTAAGGGTTTAGAGAGTTTGCTACAGTAAGACAAAGATAGTTGGGAGAAGGGGGAGGAGCGGAGATAGACAGGAAATGACTGGGACACTGAAGTGTGAGTAGAGGCAGAGACTTGAGCAGGAGGTTCCCCTGGAGGAGATAGAGAAGAGGAGGATATAAATAGATTGGTACAGGAAGACAAAGAGAGTTGGGAGCAGGAGGAGATACCAGAGCAGAAGCAAAGAGAAAGACAGGAGAGAAGGGGGCAGGAGCAAGATTGGAAGAGAAGAGAGGAGAGGGGGGAGACAAGAGCAGATAGATAGGTAGAGAGAAGCAGACAGACGGGGAGACGACTAGGTGGATACAGATGGTTCAGTGGATGAGAGAGCAGCAGCAGAAAAAAGAAGAGAAATGGCAGCAGGTGAGAGAGACACGGGACAGAAGGACAGACAGTAGCGGGAGCAGATACAGACACAGGAGGATAAAGATAGAATGTTACAGGAAAACAGAGAATTGGGAGCAGGAGAAGAGACAGGGGCAGGAGAAAAGGTAAAGAGAAGCGAGAGGGAGACGGTGGGAGCACAGGGAAAGAGAGGAGAGTGGGAGGAAGAGGTGGGAGGATCCTGAGAAACTGAGGCAGGAGTTGAGGCAGAGACAGGAGTGGGAGGACAGGTAAAATTAGTTTTAAAAATTCAAAAACATATCTTACAGTAAATTTTCAACTGAGTTAAAAGTTATTTTTCCTCCGATGAGGAGGGGGTGGTGGTGGGATAAGATAACAACACACACTTATTGTCTTTTAAAAGTTTAAAATTGAAAAAAAGTAGTTTCAAAAATTAAGAAAAGGAAAAAATTTTGACTAGACTAAAACTATTTGTCTGCCAGTGATGTGGGTGGTGGTGGGTTTAGGTTGTTAAAGATAATGATTAAATAGTTCAACAATTTAAAAAAGAATAAGAGTAATTTTTAAAAGTTAATGTTTATTCTTGTATTTTTTTCAATAGAATACAGTTAATTGTGCTGTGGTGAGTGGTGGTGGTGGAGGATTTAGATTATAAAGATAATAATTGTCTTGTTTAACAATTTAAAATTTGAATAAAAATAGTTTTATAAATTAAGAAAGTAAAATATATTATTTTTTAAACTAGAATAAAGTATTTTGTCCTCCGATGAGGGGGGGTGGTGGCGGGTTTAGATTGTAAAATATCATTGTCTAGTTTAATAATTTAAAAAATAGAATAAAAGTAGTTCTACCAATTTAAAAAAAAAAGGAAAATATGTTGTTTTTTCACAAGCATGAAGTTTTTTGTCCGCCAATGAGGAGTGATGGTGGTGGTTTAGATCACAAAATATTATTATTGTCTAGTTTAACAATTCCAAAATAAAAATAAAAAGTAGTTTTAAAACAACAAAAAGTAAAATATTGCATTTTTTGCACTAGAATAAATTTATTTGTCCTCAGATGAGAGGGGGTTGGTGGCGGGTTTAGATTGTAAAAGATAATGATTATCTAGTTTAACAATTCCAAAATAAAAATAAAAGTAGTTTTAAAATAACCAAAAAAGTAAATTATTGCATTTTTTGCACTAGAATAAATTTTTTGTCCTCAGATGAGGGGTGGTGGTGGAGGTGGATTTAGGTTTTAAAAGATAATGATTATCTAGATCAACAATTAAAAAGTAGAATAAAAGTAGTTTTTTAAAGATTAAGCAAGGTTTATTCTTGTATTTTTCAATGGAATACAGTTATTTGTCCTCTGGTGATGGGTGGTGGTTGCGGATTAAGCTTACAAAATAATAATTGTCTAGTTTAACAATTTAAAATTTGAATAAAAATAGTTTTATAAATTAAGAAAGTAAAATATTATATTTTTTCCATTAAAAGGAAGTATTTTGTCCTCCGATGAGGGGGGGTGGTGGCGGGTTTAAATTGTAAAATATAATTGTCTAGTTTAATAATTTAAAAAATAGAATAAAAGTAGTTTTTCAAATTTAAAAAAAAGGAAAATATTGAGTTTCTTCACTAGCATGAAGTTATTTGTCCACCAATGAGGAGTGTTAGTGGTGGTTTAGATCACAAAATATTGTTATTGTCTAGTTTAACAATTCCAAAATAAAAATAAAAGTCGTTTTAAAACAACAAAAAGTAAAATATTACATTTTTTGCACTAGAATAAATTTATGTGTCCTCAGATGAGAGGGGGTTGGTGGCGGGTTTAGATTGTAAAAGATAATGATTATCTAGTTCAGCAATTAAAAAGTAGAACTAAAGTAGTATTTTAAAATCAACAAACATGTATTGTTGTATTTTTTCAATAGAATACAGTTATTTGTCTGCTGGTAAGAGGTGGTGGTGGCGAATTTAGATTATAAAAATAATAATTGTCCAGTTTAACAATTTATAAATTGAATAAAAATAGTTTTAAAAATCAAGAAAGTAAAATATATTATTTTTTAAACTAGAACAAAGTATTTTGTCCTCCGATGAGGGGGGGTGGTGGCGGGTTTAGATTGTAAAATATCATTGTCTAGTTTAATAATTTAAAAAATAGAATAAAAGTAGTTCTACCAATTTAAAAAAAAAAGGAAAATATTTTTTTTTCACAAGCATGAAGTTATTTGTCCACCGATGAGGGTGGTCGTGGCAGGTTTAGATCACAAAATATTATTATTGTCTAGTTTAAAAATTCCAAAATAAAAATATAAGTAGTTTTAAAACAACAAAAAGTAAAATATTGCATTTTTTGCACTAGAATAAATTTATGTGTCCTCAGATGAGAGGGGGTTGGTGGCGGGTTTAGATTGTAAAAGATAATGATTATCTAGTTTAACAATTCCACAATAAAAATAAAAGTAGTTTTAAAATAACCAAAAAAATAAATTATTGCATTTTTTGCACTAGAATAAATTTTTTGTCCTCAGATGAGGGGTGGTGGTGGAGGTGGGTTTAGGTTTCAAAAGATAATGATTATCTAGATCAACAATTAAAAAGTAGAATAAAAGTAGTTTTTTAAAGATTAAGCAAGGTTTATTCTTGTATTTTTCAATGGAATACAGTTATTTGTCCTCTTGTGATGGGTGGTGGTTGCGGATTAAGCTTACAAAATAATAATTGTCTAGTTTAACAATTTAAAATTTGAATAAAAATAGTTTTATAAATTAAGAAAGTAAAATATTATATTTTTTCCACTAAAAGGAAGTATTTTGTCCTCCGATGAGGGGGGGTGGTGGCGGGTTTAGATTGTAAAATATAATTGTCTAGTTTAATAATTTAAAAAATAGAATAAAAGTAGTTTTACAAATTTAAAAAAAGGAAAATATTGAGTTTCTTCACTAGCATGAAGTTATTTGTCCACCAATGAGGAGTGTTGGTGGTGGTTTAGATCACAAAATATTGTTATTGTCTAGTTTAACAATTCCAAAATAAAAATAAAAGTCGTTTTAAAACAACAAAAAGTAAAATATTGCATTTTTTGCACTAGAATAAATTTATGTGTCCTCAGATGAGAGGGGGTTGGTGGCGGGTTTAGATTGTAAAAGATAATGATTATCTAGTTCAGCAATTAAAAAGTAGAACTAAAGTAGTATTTTAAAATCAACAAACATGTATTGTTGTATTTTTTCAATAGAATACAGTTATTTGTCTGCTGGTAAGAGGTGGTGGTGGCGAATTTAGATTATAAAAATAATAATTGTCCAGTTTAACAATTTATAAATTGAATAAAAATAGTTTTAAAAATCAAGAAAGTAAAATATATTATTTTTTAAACTAGAATAAAGTATTTTGTCCTTCAATTGGGGGGTGGTGGTGGCGGGTTTAGATTGTAAAATATCATTGTCTAGTTTAACAACTAATAAAATAGAATAAAAGTAGTTTTACAAATTTAAAAAAGGAAAATATGTTGTTTTTTTCACTAGCATAAAGTTATTTGTCCACCGATGAAGAGTGGTAGTGGCAGGTTTAGATCACAAAATATTATTATTGTCTAGTTTAACAATTTAAAGATAGAAAAACATAGTTTTAAAAAGTAAAATATTGTATTTTTTTTGACAAGAATAAAGTTATTTGTCCTGTGATGAGTAGTGTTGGTGGAGGGATTAGATGACAACACACACTTAATGTCTGTTTTAACTATTCAAAGTAGAACACAAGTAGTTTTAAAAATCAAGAAAGTACAATGTATATTTTCTCTAGAATAAAGATATTTGTCCTCCGATAAGGGTGGTGGTGATGGCGGTTTAAGATTAGAAAAGTTAATGATTACCTAGTTTAACAATTAAAAGATTGAATAAAAGTAGTTTTAAGAATTAAAAAAATTAATGAATGAAACCTTTATTACCCCAGAGGGAATATTTCTTGCACAGAGAGCATATAAAAACTAGAGCACGACCGATATGGGATTTTTGGGGCTGATGCCGATACTGATATTGCAGGCTAAAAAAGGCCGATATCCAATATATTGGCTGATATCTGACATATTTGCCGATAATCGATATTTTGGCCGAAATATGAAATGAGAACATTGATATATACACAGGATATGTACTGTACATGAACACAAATGTGGACATGTGAATTACAAGTTGCATTTATCTTTGTTTATTTCACAAAGATGCAACTTATGCAACATTAAAACGCTGTATAATAGTCTTAAACTGTGGCTGAGTCAGATATTGTATTTTCTCGCTAGAATAAAAGTTGTAGCAACTCATAATGTAATAACGACTCATAATGTAATAATGGCTCATAATGTAATAACTTAAATGTAATAAAAGTTCGTAATGTAATAATCGGCTCATAATGTAATAAAATCATGCGCATATAACGTAATAATGTCTTTGCACATAATGTAATAATGTAACAATTTATTACATTATTAGCCTTACCAATGCTGCTCATAATGTAATAACAGCTCATAATGTAACAATGGCTTATACTGTGAGAAAAGTATTGCATTATCTCCATTTTTTACCTTGCCATTCCTGCAGGGTGAAAGGACATGCTTTCACCTCTATGATTGTCTGTCTGTATGTAAGCAAAAACACACAATTTCTGTAAAAGGTGGTTGAGCATTAAGTCCGGCCACAGCTGCACACTGACTACTAGAATTCACTTACAGGTAGAGGTCTGTGTTTGTGCCTATGTGTACATAGGTGACACCACAGTAATAGGGTGGCTTAGGGATGAGGGAGGGGAACTGTAGTTCATGTGGTTTACAAGCATTTTCTTTTGCTATTGCAACAATAAATGCAGGGAACAATAGCTTCTACATTAAAAACGCATTAAAGATAGTTCTTTTCAAATAAGTAAGTTTTCTTCTTTCCTTATACACAGCCTGATGAAGACCTTGGAGTTAAATGTTGCTGTTTTTTATTGTTGGTCTTTAATGGCAATTTAATAAAGGCTTTTAAACATTTTCCTACTACTTACATTGAATACATGATACAAGCAGCATAACATGTTCCTTCATTCTACTTTATTTTGGAACTTGTGAAACTATATACTTATAGAACAGACATAGGGGAGTCATACAAAACATGAACCAACTCAGAAGTTCTTCAGTTGTGAAAACAGCCTACCTGTCCTTTCAGGACACCCAAGTAAAAAATATAAGTCCTATTTTAACTAAACAATATGCAAAACTAGTACATAATCATAAATTATAGTTAGCCAACAAAAATCCAGTCCAGGGCTCCATTTGTCAGGCACTGTGTCCGTGATCACTCAGATCAGGGTCTTAACGGGTGAATGGGATTTAGAAAAAAAGAAAACTTTATTTCTTCCAATATATGTCAGTTATATGGAACCATCCTGAGGATATGTGTCGAATCACAATCCATGCGGTAATCCACCTGGCATTTTGACTGAAGAGCTGCCTGATCTTGGATGCAAGGCAACTATTGCATCCAGCTGCTTTATATAGCCTGCTAATATCTATACAGCAGTCTTTATCTGTCTCAATATTTAAACATTCAACCAAAGAATCAGGTATATAAATTCTTGGTAGGATTGGCAGGATTAGCTCTCTGAATAAGGTGGAGACTCTGTTGAAGGTGCCCAGCATTGTCATATCCATCAACAGGCAATACTGGATAATGGATGACACTACCAGCATAGGCAAGTTAGGGATAACAACAAAGAGAGTGTTGGCAGTAACGGAGGGAACATTATCGGGGTCAAAGTGATAGACTTTGTTGGGGTCACCGTGTGATGTCCCACATGGTGACCCCAACATCATGTCATCACGAGGAGCATTGTAGTGATGGTCAGAGTCAGGGTTTGAATGGTGGACAGAGTCAGGGTTTGAATGGTGGACAGAGTCAGGGTTTGAATGTTGGTCAGAGTCAGGGTTTGAATATTGGTCAGAGTCAGGGTTTGGAATGGAATGTTGGTCAGAGTCCAGAATAGTTGGTCAGAGTCTAGGTTTGAATGTTGCTCAAAGTCAGGGTCTGAATGGTGGTCAGAATCCTGGTTCGAATGTTGGTCAGGGTTTGGATTTGAATGGTGGTAAGAGTCAGGGTTTGAGTGTTGCTCAAAGTCAGGGTCTGAATGTTGGTCAGAGTCCTGGTTTGACTGTTGGCCAGATTCAGGGTCTAAATGGTGGTCAAAATCGGGGTTTAAATGTTGGTCAGAGTTTGGGTTTGAATGTTGGTCAGAGTCAGGGTCTGAATAGTGGTCAGAGTCAGGGTTTGAATGTTGGTCAGAGTCCTGGTTGGAATGTTGGTCAGAGTCAGGGTTTGAATGTTGGTCAGAGTCAGGGTTTGAATATTGTTCAGAGTCAGGCTTTGAATGTTGGTCAGAGTCAGGGTTTGAATATTGTTCAGAGTCAGGGTCTGAATGTTGGTCAGGGTCTGAATGTTGGTCAGAGTCAGAGTCAGGGTTTAAATGTTGGTCAGGGTCTGAATGGTGGTCAGAGTCAGGGTTTGAATGTTGTTCAGAGTCAGGGTTTGAATGTTGGTCAGAGTCAGGGTTTGAATGTTGGTCAGAGTCAGGGTTTGAATGTTGGTCAGGGTCAGGGTCTGAATATTGTTCAGAGTCAGGGTCTGAATGTTGGTCAGTGTCAGGGTCTGAATGGTGGTCAGAGTCAAGGTTTGAATGTTGGTCAGGGTTTGGATTTGAATGGTGGTCAGAGTCAGGGTTTGAATGTTGGTCAGAGTCCTGGTTTGACTGTTGGCCAGAATCAGGGTCTAAATGGTGGTCAAAATTGGGGTTCGAATGTTGATCAGAGTTTGGGTTTGAATGTTTGTCAGAGTCAGGGTCTGAATGGTGGTCAGAGTCAGGGTTTGAATGTTGGTCAGAGTCAGGGTTTGAATGTTGGTCAGAGTCAGGGTTTGAATGTTGGTCAGGGTCAGGGTCTGAATATTGTTCAGAGTCAGGGTCTGAATGTTGGTCAGGGTCAGGGTCTGAATGGTGGTCAGAGTCAAGGTTTGAATGTTGGTCAGGGTTTGGATTTGAATGGTGGTCAGAGTCAGGGTTTGAATGTTGGTCAGAGTCCTGGTTTGACTGTTGGCCAGAATCAGGGTCTAAATGGTGGTCAAAATTGGGGTTTGAATGTTGATCAGAGTTTGGGTTTGAATGTTTGTCAGAGTCAGGGTCTGAATGGTGGTCAGAGTCAGGGTTTGAATGTTGGTCAGAGTCAGGGTTTGAATGTTGGTCAGAGTCAGGGTTTGAATGTTGGTCAGGGTCAGGGTCTGAATATTGTTCAGAGTCAGGGTCTGAATGTTGGTCAGGGTCAGGGTCTGAATGGTGGTCAGAGTCAAGGTTTGAATGTTGGTCAGGGTTTGGATTTGAATGGTGGTCAGAGTCAGGGTTTGAATGTTGGTCAGAGTCCTGGTTTGACTGTTGGCCAGAATCAGGGTCTAAATGGTGGTCAAAATTGGGGTTTGAATGTTGATCAGAGTTTGGGTTTGAATGTTTGTCAGAGTCAGGGTCTGAATGGTGGTCAGAGTCAGAGTTTGAATGTTGGTCAGAGTCCTGGTTGGAATGTTGGTCAGAGTCAGGGTTTGAATGTTGGCCAGAGTCAGGGTTTGAATATTTTTCAGAGTCAGGGTTTGAATATTTTTCAGAGTCAGGGTTTGAATGTTGGTCAGAGTCAGGGTCTGAATGTTGTTCAGAGTCAAGGTTTGAATGTTGGTCAGAGTCAGGGTTTGAATGTTGTTCAGAGTCAGGGTTTGAATGTTGTTCCGAGTCAGGGTTTGAATATTGTTCAGAGTCAAGGTTTGAATGTTGGTCAGGGTCAGGGTTTGAATGTTGTTCAGAGTCGGGGTTTGAATGTTGGTCAGAGTCAGGGTCTGAATGGTGGTCGGAGTCAGGGTTTAAATGTTGGTCAGGGTCTGAATGTTGGTCAGAGTCAGGGTTTGAATGTTGGTTAGGGGCCTGGTTATTTGAGAGGTAAATGATTATAATGCAACACTTTCACAAAATGAGCTACTATTACATTATGAGCTGTTATTACATTATGCGCAGCATCAGTAAGGTTGATAATGTTATAAATTATTACATTATTACATTATGCACAAAGACGTTATTAAGTTATGCGCTCATGATTTTATTACATTATGAGCCTATTATTACATCATGAACTCTGATTACATTTAAGTTATTACATTATGAGCTGTTATTAATTTTATGAGCCGTTATTACATTATGAGGTGGTATTACATTATGAGCCGTTATTACATTATGAGCTGGTATTACATTATGAGCCGTTATTACATAATGAGTTGTTATTACATTATGAGTTGCTACAAAAGTATTGGTCCTCTGATGAGGGGTTGTGGTGGTGAGTTTCAATTATTAAAGATAATGATTGTCTAGTCTATCTTTAAAAAACAGTATAAAATTGATTGTGATTGATGATTGTATTTTTTCACACAAAGTCATTTGTCCTCCAAGAGGGGGGACGGTGGCAGGTTTTGATGACACACTAATTATGAAGTTTAACAATTAAAGAATAGAATTAAAGTAGTCTCAAAATTTTAAAACAAGTACAGTATCTCACAAAAGTGAGTACACCCCTCACATTTCTGCAAATATTTAATTATATCTTTTCATGGGACAACACTGAAGAAATGACACTTTGATACAATGTAAAGTAGTCAGTGAACAGCTTGTGTAACAGTGTAAATTTACTGTCCCCTCAAAATAACTCAGCTCACAGCCATTAATGTCTAAATCGCTGGCAACAAAAGTGGGTCCACCGCTAAGTGAAAATATCCAAATTGGGCCCAATTAGCCATTTTCCCTCCCTGGTGTCATGTGACTCAGTGTTACAAGGTCTCAGGTGTGAATTGGGAGCAGGTGTGTAAAGGTTGGTGTTATCACTCTCACACTCTCTCATACTGGTAACTGGTACTGTTCAACATGGCACCTCATGGTAAAGAACTCTCTGAGGATCTGAAAAAAAGAATTGTTGCTCTACATAAAGATGGCCTAGGCTATAAGAGGACTGCCAACACCCTGAAACTGAGCTGCAGCACGGTGGCCAAGACCATACAGCGGTTTAACAGGACAGGTTCCACTCAGAACAGGCCTCGCCATGGTCGACCAAAGAAGTTGAGTGCACGTGCTCAGCATCATATCCAGAGGCTGTCTTTGGAAAATAGATGTATGAGTGCTGCCAGCATTGCTGTGGAGGTTGAAGGGATGGGGGGTCAGCCTGTCTGTGCTCAGACCATATGCTGCACACTGCATCAAATTGGTCTGCATGGCTGTCATCCCAGAAGGAAGCCTCTTCTAAAGATGATGCACAAGAAAGCCAGCAAACAGTTCGCTAAAGACAAGCAGACTAAGGACATGGATTTCTGGAACCATGTCCTGTGGTCTGATGAGACCAAGATAAACTTATTTGGTTCAGATGGTGTCAAGCATGTGTGGCGGCAACCAGGTGAGGAGTACAAAGACAGGTGTGTCTTGCCTACAGTCAAGTATGGTGGTGGCAGCATCATGGTCTGGGGCTGCATGAGTGCTTCCGGCACTGGGGAGTTACAGTTCATAGAGGGAACCATGAATGCCAACATGAACTGTGACATACCAAAGCAGAGCATGATCTTCTCCCTTTGGAAACTGGGCTGCAGGGCAGTATTCCAACATTCCAACACCCCAAACACACCTCCAAGACGACCACTGCTTTGCTAAAGAGGCTGAGGGTAAAGGTGATGGACTGGCCAAGCATGTCTCCAGACCTAAACCCTATTGAGCATCTGTGGGGCATCCTCAAACGGAAGGTGGAGGAGTGCAAGGTCTCTAACATCCACCAGCTCCGTGATGTCGTCATGGAGGAGTGGAAGAGAATTCCAGTGGCAACCTGTGAAGCTCTGGTGAACTCCATGCCCTAGAGGGTTAAGGCAGTGCTGGAAAATAATGGTGGCCACATAAAATATTGACACTTTGGGCCCAATTTGGATATTTTCACTTAGGGGTGTACTCACTTTTGTTGCCGAGATTTGGACATTAATGGCTGTGAGTTGAGTTATTTTGAGGGGACAGTAAATTTACACTGTTACAGAAGCTGTTCACTGACTACTTTACATTGTATCAAAGTGTCATTTCTTCAGTGTTGTCCCATGAAAAGATATAATTAAATATTTGCAGAATTGTGAAGGGTGTACTCACTTTTGAGAGATACTGTATATTGACATTTTTCTCACTTAAAGTTATTTTTGTCCCCATGAGGTGGGGTGATGGTGGATTAAAGTATATAAAAAAAAATTGTCTAGTTTAACAATTTAAAAATTGAATTAAAATAGTTTTAAGAATCTGAAACATACAATATTGTAGTTTTTCACTAAAATAAAGTTATTTGTTCTCTGATTGGGGGGGTGATGGCAGATTTGGATTATTACAGATAATTTTCTGGTTTAACAATTTTAAAATAAAATAAAAATAGTTCTAAAAATAAAAAAAAAGTCCAGCTCTTTGATACCAAGCAGAACACAGGGTTTGGGTCCAGAGGTGCAGGTCCTGAAGAACCAGCTTTGAGAGATGGAGAGGATGATTCACTCATAAGGAGGTAATGAATCTTTAATAGAGCCCAGTCTGGTTTGATAAGGTAATAAATGGACTCCAGAGTTTACAGCTCTTTGGGGTTTGTCTATTCTCCTCAGATGTCAGAAACCTGTCAGGGGATTAAAATGAGGATACTTGGGATACTATAGTACTCTAGACTGTACTTTGTGGCTGGGAACCCTTCCTTTGTACCATCCTATCTTGATAATACTTTCAAACTCTGGGAGAAGGCAGGTATCCATACAATAGGAGATCTACACATTAACGGGACGTTTGCTTCATTTTCTCAAATACAGAGTGAATACAAACTGCCTGGAAGCAACTTCTTCAGATACTTGCAAATAAGAGATTATGTCAGGGAAAAATCTACAAAATTTTGAGACTTTCCAAGGCTTGAATCTGGACAGATGTCTGCAGCCTTCATCATATATAGAGAAATCAATTACTTCTATCTATAATACCTTACAATCTATTCAATCTGATTCAAATTTTATTCAAATAAAATGGAAGGAGGAGATGGGCTTACAGATCTCAGGCTCATTTTGGGAATAGAGCTTGGAATATGTACATAAATGCTCTAATAATGCCAGACACTGTTTAATTCAATTCAAAATTTTGCATGGTCTTCATTATTCCAAGGAGAGACTACACAAAATTTATCCTGAGATCTCCCCAACATGCCACAGATGTCTTATAGCAACGATATTCTTCTCCATAGTTTTGCATTATGTCCCAAAGTTCTAAACTATTGGATAAATATTTTAAAAATAATATCTGAAATACTTAAAATCCATTTGGTTCCTGACTTAAAGATTATCATTTTAGCAGTTTCAGACATCACAACACTAAAAAAATCTCAGCAATGTTTTATTCCTTACAGCATTAACTTCTTGGCAGTGATAATGTGGTCACCTCTCTTACAATACCTGACTCCGAGGTCCCGTTAACCTAACTATTTTCAATTCAGCATGATAAACCAATTAGTAGTTAAGACGGTTGGATGGGTGGGTGGGGGTCCTCTTCTTCCCCAATCTCTCTTATTCTGCCTTACTTATCTTCATAATTTGTCATTAAATCCTTGTATTTCTATCTTTCTTTCTTTGTTCTTATTAGTTATTCATTTATGTACTTATTTCAGTCTATATCCAGTGTTCACAGTTTGGAGGTTGATTGCTGTTGTTGGTTGTATTGTTAGCTGTCTATTTTACTTTTATGAAAAAAAGAGCACATTGAAACAATTTCATTTTACACTAATGGTGTGTGATTTTATAATGCCTGAAACTGCTCTAATAAAAACATTTGACAACTTTGTAAAGACCCAACATTAATACACCAGAAGTCCACTTTTGGTGTTCACATATTTAGCAATTTGCTAACACAATTAGCATAGTTACAAGGAAAAACAGGTAGAAACTTTGAACAGAATCAAGCCTGTTTCAGCCTGGGAGCGTGACGCGCGCGTCTTGACCGCGACACGTGTGGATTTTCAGTTTGATTGCATGTTAACAAGTCAGGGCTTTCAGACTGCCAGCATGAGCGCCGTGACTCGCACGACTGATACGCGCAGCTCAGGCACAGGGAGTACAGAGATACGAAGTCTGGCCTACTTTTTCCGTGCACCGCGTGCGGCTGGTGACCATATTAGACAGGAAAATGATAAATAGAGAGCCATATTTACATCGTTGTGGCAAATATGCACGTAGAATATGTTTGCAATGTGTTTCTTGATAACGCTGAGGAAGGCCACAAGCTTAAATGCGCCTCTTTGATAAAGTTGTTCTCTAAAGAGCAACTATTAGTGAAACTTTCTGTCTCCACACTGGTAGAATATGTCACAGGAAAGATAAACACTGTATAAATGCTTTTCTGGTTTGTGCTTTTCAAAGTAAAAGCCCGGTTTAGTATTTCTGTAGGCTAGAGAAACTCTGTTCACTTGTACAGAATGCTTCTATTTTGAATACTTCCAGACAAACTTCCTCAATACACTAAGTCAATAAGCATGTAGTTTATTCAGGTAAAACTCGTGAGGAAGGACAGGGCTTTGAGGGCAGTAAAATGCGGCTGACACGCAGCAAACTCGCGCCCTGTGTGAAAGCCACATCAGCAGGAGCCGGAGCTGACACGCGTGGCACACGCAAGCAGCAAAACACGCTCCCAGTCTGAAACGGGCGTTGGACTCATGTTGAACTCCCATCAGCAGAGAGTGTGGGTTCTGAAAGACAAAACCTCAGAGCAACAACAGCAACATCTAATCCAGAGTTGTTGTTACCATGCCTTTCGTAAGGGTAAGTTTGTGGAATATTAGCACAGATAGCACAGCATTTATAATAAAAACAGACTGATCATCATCAGCAGTTAAAGTCATCAGGTCTATTAACTATAATGATGTTGGGAGGATTGATAATATTTATTGTTATTATTATTTATTATCTGTGCCGTTTAAGTCAGTCTCACCGCTCTGATTAAAGCTAAAACACAGACACGTCCGTCACATGAACCAGTTAGATTATAGAGCTATAACTGAGAAAATAAATATGCATCCTCCACGTTCCTGACAAAACTCCTTCCTTAAAGTTTTCCTTCGAGTTCTGAACATGTTTGATAAACAGTGATCTGACTCTGTTAGCTGTGAGTCTGCACAGTGACCCTGGGTCAGTCTGTCACACACACTGAGCACAGCAGAGATGTTAAATACAGTCTCACTCATTTATATGGAGAAAAATCTCTCTAAAAAACAAACAAACAAAAAAGATAACTTTATTATCATTTTGAACAAAACTCTTAGCATAAACTTTAACATTTGGTTAAAGCTGTGTTTAAAACACTGCAGTCAGACATTAACTAAAGGATGATCTAAAAGAGAGGAGAGTAAACTTCTACTCATGATTTAGCCTGGGTCGACTCTTTACTGTGTTTCTGCTGAAGTGTGAGCTGACTGTAGACTGGAGAGGCTTAAATCAGATAGAAACACTAACTTTTTTATTCTTTAAAATATTGGCTGTTATGAAAGTCTGACAGGATTTGATTTCTAATTTAACTTGGATCTTATACAGAAAAATATGATGTGGCTTTTAGACTCTAGAAGATGGTTTGAGTTTGTGTTAGAATGATTTAGTCTGACCTCATTGACTCCATCATGTGGAAACAGTTAACATGAGAATTTTTCTGCAATTCATAGCTAATATACTAGGGCATCTAAAAAATTAGAATATCATGAAAAAGTTCAATACTTTTTGTCACTCTTTTCTGGAAGTGAAACCCATATATTATGTAGACTCATTACTCATAGAGTGAAGAATTTCAAGCCTTTATTTCTTGAAATGTTGATGATTATGGCTTACAGGTAAGAAAACCCAAAATTCTGTCTCTAAAAATTAGAATATAGTGAAAAAGGTCAATATTGAAAAGTCATGGTGCCACACCCTAATCAGCTAATGAACTCCAAACACCTGCAAAGGTTTCCTGAGCCTTTAAATGGTCCTAACAAAAGGTCATTGCTAAAGAAGCTGGTTGTTCTCAGAGTTCTGTATCCAAGCATATTCATAGAAAGTTGAGTGGAAGGAAAAAGTACGGTAGGAAAAGGTGCACTCGTATAAGGGAGAACCGCAGCCTTGAGAGGATGGTCAAGCAAAAGCCATTCAAGAATCTGGGGGAGCTTCACAAGGAGTGGACTGAGGCTGGAGTCAGTGCATCAAGAGCCACTACGCACAGACAAATCCTAGACATGGGCTACAAATGTCACATTCCTCGTGTCAATCCACTCCTGAACCAGAGACAACGTCAGAGGCATCTTACCTGGGCTGTGGAGAAAAAGAACTGGACTGTTCCTCAGTGGTCCAAAGTCCTCTTTTCAGATGAAAGTAAATTTTGCATATCATTTGGAAATCAAGGTCCCAGAGTCTGGAGGAGGAATGGAGAGGCACAGAATCCATGTTGTGTGAAGTCCAGTGTGAAGTTTCCTCAGTCAGTGATGATTTGGGCTGCCATGGCATCTGCTGGTGTTGGTCCACTGTGTTTTCTGAAGTCCACAGTCAACGCAGCCATCTACCAGGACATTTTAGAGCACTTCATGCTTCCTTCTGCTGACAAGCTTTATGGACATGCTGATTTCATTTTCCAGCAGGACTTGGCACCTGCCCACACTGCCAAAGGTACCAAAAGCTGGTTCAATGACCATGGTGTTACTGTGCTTGACTGGCCAGCAAACTCACCTGACCTGAACCCCTTAGAGAATCTATGGAGTATTGTCAAGAGGAAGATGAGAGACACCAGACCCAACGATGCAGATGACCTGAAGGCCGCTATCAAAGCAACCTGGGCTTCCTGTACACCTGAGCAGTGCCACAGGCTGATCGCCTCCATGCCACGCCGCATTAATACAGTAATTAATGCAAAAGGAAGCCCAACCAAGTATTGAAGGCATAGAAATGAACATACTTTTCAGAAGCCTGACATTTCTGTTGAAAATATCGTTTTCTAAAATTGATCTTATGTAATAATCTAATTTTTTTTAAGATACAGAATTTTGGGTTTTCTGATCTGTAAGCCATAATCATCAACATTTCAAGAAATAAAGGCTTGAAATACTTCACTTTCTGTGTAATGAGTCTATATAAGGTTATGGTTTTCACTTTCAGAAACAAGTGACAAAAAATACTGACCTTTTCATGATATTCTAATTTTTTGAGAAGCACTAGTATAGCCACTTCATTTTTAGTAAAAAAAAAAAAAAAAAAAAAGCAAAACACACCAAAATATAGGAAATCAAGCTTTTGAAGCTCAAAGATTCTGGGGGACGACCCCCAGACCCCCCCACACATCTGAAGTAAACTACATGCCTTGCTAACTACTGTGATTTACTTTTTGGTAGTTTAAAGTTTCAGGGTAAGGTAAAGGAAAGGATAAAAATAAATACAGGTGCTGAGTTAAGGACAGTTATGACCAAAATATGGGGAAAGGAGAGATATACCCCTTACAGAAGAAGATTCTCCAGGAGAAAGAGTGAAATGATGGACATCAGGGAAAGAAAAGGAAGGAAATGTGTGATGAACCAAGAGAGGAGAAGAGGAGAATGATTACAGAAGAGCCTGAGGTTGAATTCAGGTGAAGACAAAGGGGCAGAAGATGAAATTGCTCATCAGGTAATAAAGCTGTGTTTCCAAAAAGATGACAGATGTGCCAAGAGCTGATGTGACTAAGATGCATAAAACTTGATCTTTTAGTGGTAGTATAATGGTCATAAATCTAAAAACTCCTTTTTTATATTTTCTTCTTTCAGTGGAGCAAAACTTCCATCCAGGAGTAAAAGAGTGTTGCAGAGAGAGAAAGGGAGAGATTTGAAGGTTGGAGGACTAAGAGAGAGCAGAGTGAGTCAGAAATGAACTGATCAGATAGTCGCTGTATGATTAGTCCAATGTGAAATTCTGTTATGCTGTTTGCCTTGGGAAATTTTCAAAACAAACCTAAAAGGGTTACAGGTGTAAATTTAACACGTATGTGTTTATTATGAGATAAGGTAAAGACTCAACACTTCAAAATAACAGAAATTGTTTTTTAATAGGCACATTAATTTCCTCCGAATAAAATATGTGCATTCCATGAATACAAATGGCTTAAAATCAATGAAAATAGCATCTGTAAAGTTGGAAAAAGTCTCACTGGAAGAATGCCCCCAGACCCCCTAGTCTTGGGCTAAGCCCCTAATGTTGGCAACACCTAGCTCCGCCCCTGGACAGAAGCTCAGTGTGCCAAAATCCCCAGCAGTCTAGACCAGCCACACACTACAGGATTTTAAGCTCAATTTGGAGAAAGATTTGTCTCCCTGATGATTGTGGGTGCATATCCTGAGTGTAGCCTCACTGCAATGACTATTTGTCTGAATAATCGTCATGTGTGTGGTGTCAACACGATTGTTTCATTGCAACAAATTGCGCCATATCCTACCAAAATCGTAAATATCAAACATGTTCATTCAGCTAAGATTTCATCCTGAGTCTTTCTCTTGTTTTATGATTTTTGCTGCACCTGCCGAGGCAGTTTGTTGTGTAGGGACAGGGAGAGGATACTGACAGACATCTGTGTTTGTTTCTCTTTTTTTGTTTTCTGAAGTCACGTGATCACGCAAGGTCACTGGCAGGTCGGCAGGTGTGTGGTCTCCAGTGAGCTGACCTGGCTGAGCCGTCTAGTGCATGCGTTCAGGGGATTAAAGATGAAACGCCGTTCAAAATTGTCAGGATGTCTGTGGTCTCCCTTGTTTTTAAAATCATTTCAAATTTGAACATCGTCTAGCGCGTGGTCGGCCTAAGCCTATAGCAGAATAACTAGGGCTGATCCAAGCCTTAGCTAGCTAAGGAAAAGTTTATTTAAAAAGGTAAGTTTTGGGCCTCCTCTTAAAGTTAAGAGTTGACTCTGACAGATGAGTCCAAAGGAGAGGGGTCTGAAGAATCTACCTCACATACTACTTTTAGAGACTGAGGGTACCACGAGCAGGCCAGTGTCAAGAGAGCTTTGTAAGTGAGAAGAAGAATTTTACCAGGAGACAGTGCAGAGAAGTCAGTATAGAATAAAGATGATCTCTTTTTAGTTTTTTCAGTGCAGCATTTTGGAACAGCTGAAGAGTCGGTAGTGACTTGCTAAGGCAGCCACCAGTGATAAGTTTTACTGCTTCATTTTGTGGCAGGATATGCCAGGTTTTGACTCTGTTGTAAGGATGAAAAGATGATCTGTATCTAAAGGCCTTGGGATCCAGGACACAGTCTTGTTTGTGTTTAGCAGCAACAAAATCCTGATTATCCAGGTCCTATTGCTTTCAGTCACACTTCTACATTAGTTAGAGGATTGATGTCATCTGGCTTCATTCTAAATAGAAGATAACTTATACTGTAAAAGTGATGAAAACTTGTAGAGTATTTCCTCATGATATTGCGTAGAGGAAGCATAAACACAGGGAAAAGTATCTGTCCAAGCACACACTAAAAACTCCTGTGTTAGTTCATCAACACAATTCCTGGGTTGCAAGGGTTGGGTTGGATTTCTGTGTTAATTTTCAGGAATTAACCCATTTTCTGGTTGAAAGGGTAATTCCAATTTCTGGGTTGCTTGAGTTAATTATATTTCTGGGTTAACATATCAGAGTAACCCATACTCTGGGTTAACACCCCTTCACTCATGTCCCTCCTTCCACCCCTTGTCATCTTGCACACACGCACTTTGCTTGTAGCCCGGGACCAAGAGGACGTTAATTATGCCTTGAAGGTAAACATCTAGCATTTTGGAAAGTCTGGACACTGTAAAATCCAATTAGTTAACCTTACTTAAAAAAAATCATGCCTTGAAAAAAAACAAGTAACTTTCACTTTGTGACCCTAGTAGAGTAAAATAGAGATTTTTGTGTTGTACTTAAAAAGGTTTTTAAAGTAAAGAACAATTGCACTTCAGTTCAAATAACTAAAATTCCTTTGTGTAGAGTACTTAGGTAAGGAAGTTATTAGTGCTCAAGGTTTAGTACAGACTACACTGTAAACCCAGATTTTGTTTCTACTCAAACTTTTAAGCAATCATTACTTATTCTTTTATGTTTTGTCAAAAAACAACATTACTAAATCAAATGAGTCGTTTGTACTATTCAGCTGAAAGATGCAATGATCATGTTAAGCTGAGATAACTTAGTATGTTTAGTTCTTTAAGGGGAGGGGCTATTTCAAAATTTTCAAGAAACCATGGGTGAGACTGTCAGTGCATCTGTTGGCAACGGCAGGCAATGCTTCCATTAGGACTTCCACATGTGGCAAAGCCAATGCTTTGCCTCACCATGTGTCCACCCCAGCAGGGAGGGAGGGAGTAACTGGCTGATCCAGGTCACCGTCTGGATCCGGGAATGCTTTTGAAGGACTCTCCACTATTGAGAGACAGGATTAATGGTGTGAGTCTGTGTTATCTGGGTGCTTTTCTAGTTTCATATTGTGATGAGGAATGGCTCCCAGTCAAGTTCAGTGAGTTTGACAAGCTTTCACACAGGAAGTATGAGCTGCTATTATTTATTCCCAACCACAGATAGAGTCATATATAGACAGGGTGGTCTGCAACAATTACCCCCTCACTCATGGTGTCACACTTCAACCCAAAATTCTGTGTTAAAGACCCTGTAAAGTCAAAATAAATCTGTATTTAGGTTTGTCATATGATAGATCACTGTGTTATGAACCCCCAGGTCAAATTTCAGTCACATAAAGCATCTCCAGGTTTATAAAATTAAGCTTCAAATCATGAAAAATGAGGCGGTAAAATCTGCTCCAGGATGGTGTGGGTGTGTCTGTTGAATGAGCCAAAACCACACCCACTCAGCACAAGGGTAGTTTGCAGCATTAACCCCCTCACTCATGGTGGCATACTTGGAAAAAAAATGTCCCCCAAAAACATGAACCAATAAACAAAACATGCATAACTATAACTTTGCAATGAAACATGAACATTATAGAACGGTACAAGAGTACAAGACTGAATTCCTTTGCACAAAATGAACCAGAAGTCCCTGCTCCAGGTGACTGCTTCCTTCCACAATATTGTAGTGTCAGAGGGGCGGGGTCATTCTCTACTGTGGGCTCATGGCATCGTGAGCCCACATAATGGCCCCGCCCACATGAAACCAAGCCAGGAAAGAGATGAAATGGCCTAAATCCAGAATTCAGTCTCATGTAGATCTCAGAGTTTTCACATTTACAGCAACCATATTCCAACATTTCTAGAGTGTTAAGAAAAAAACTTTGGATTTGACTTTACAGGGTCTTTAAATAACCCAGAACTGTAGTTAATATAACCAACTATTGGGTTGACTATTCTACCCATTATTCTGGGTTAAATGAATAACACATTTTTCTTGGTTAAATTAACACCAGCAAAGTGCCGGTCACTTTTTACCCCGAGGGTTAAAAACAACCCAAATTGGGTTGGTTTCAACCCAGGAGTTTTTAGTGTGCACAGAACCTTGTAGAACTCCATAGTTGACTTTGAAGTGTGCAGAGAACTCATGAACATCTACAAACTGAGATGGATCAGATGGAAATGATTTAACCCTCTGGTATCCCTAAGAATTGCTGCCTCATTTTCCTCCTAGTGTGCAAGAAATGCACAGGGGGGCTATTACTGTAAATAAAAAAGTTATTTTAGTTTATTTTTAATTGTTTAATTTTTTCCTTCTTTCATCAACTTGTGCCATTAACAAAAATACCAGATACTCAATAATTGTCATATCTTTTAACCATTTAATTGCCATGTTTTAATGTCAACAAACAAAAATTTTTGATGTTTTTTTTTTTTCAAGATACTACACTGAAAGTGAATAACTTACTTATGGTTGATTCTAGCCTGGCTTATGTCATTGATTAGTAGTGGTTGGGCGTTCCTCGGTGCCTTAGCAGTGTGGCACTGTATGGCAAAGGCTTAACAGAAGAGTTCAAGTGCTCAAAGGTTAGAACAGAGTTGCTGTTAGCAGGGAGCAAAGACGGACTAGTTAGCAGTGTAGTTCCAAATCCAACTAGGGGAAGGAAATGGAACCCAAGACAGGCAGTAGAGGAGGCAGAGGCAGCTCTTAGGCATGCTGAGATTGTAGGCAATATCCAGATAGGTCAGGGAGGCCTGGGGCTTGGCCCAGGTAGACCGGCATGGAACAAAGCAGGTCCTAAAGATAGAAGGAGACTGGTAGTGGAACAGGTACGTAGACAGGAGGAAGTAGTAAGGTGTACTAAGGCTGTGGCTCAGGCTCAGCAGGGACAGTGGGAGAACTGGGAGAGTGTAGAGAAGATGAAGCTGAGTTGGAGAGACCTATGGAGTATGGAAGATAGGTGGATCAAATTCCTGCTAGGGTCTACCTATGACGTCCTACCATCACCCCAGAACCTAAAGTGCTGGGTTGACGGGGACCCATCATGTCCTTTGTGCTCTGAGACAGCAACCTTGAAGCACATTTTGACAGGATGTAAGATCAGTCTGTCACAAGGTATATATATATATATATATATATATATGGAGGCATGACAGGGTTTTGAAAAGTCTAGCAGCAGGAATTGAAAACAGAAGGCGACAGGTGAATGTAGGATGTAATCAGGGAATGAGGACAGTTCAGTTTGTCAGAGAGGGCGAGAAGGTTAAAGGAGATAGGGTATTAGGTAAGCACCAGTTAAGCCAGTTAAAGGATGCTAAGGACTGGGAGATGCAGGTAGATTTAGAAGGGAAACTTGTTGTGCCACAGGAGATAGTTTGCACCAATCTTAGGCCTGACATAGTGCTGTGGTCTGCCAGTCAGCGTGTAGTTTATTTTATAGAGCTGACGTTTCCATGGGAGGATTCTGTGGAGGAAGCCTATGAAAGGAAGAAGATACGCAGATTTAGTTAGGACTCGTCCAGTAGAAGTGGGATGTAGTGGGTTTGTAGCAAGGTCGGCTGTTTCATTACTTAGAGAGCTGGGAGTGCAGGGACAGAATTTGCGAAAGACAGTTAAGGAGATCTCAGATGAAGCAGCACAGGCCAGCCAGTGGATCTGGATGAGGAGGAGTAATGCCAGCTGGGGCAAAAATGAAGGTTGACGAAACCCCGTAACTAGTGTGGGGGTGGGGGGTGGGGGGGGTAGAGCGCCACGCCAGGCCAGGGGTGTGTGTTAACCCACAATAGGGTACCACACCCTTAGCTCTGCCTCCCCCACCTTATTGCGAAGCTTGCTCTCTCTCTTTCCCTAATCTGTCTCATTTTCCCCTCTTTTATACTCTTAGTTATTGGTAATAATTGTTGCACTGTAATCATGAGTGGTGTTGAGGAAGGTAGTATCAGCATCGTCACTACCTGGAGCTCGCATAAACGGAGCCTGGGTCTGTTGAAGGTGGCGTGCTGTCGAGGCTGTGTGGGTAAGATAGGTAAGATGATGTCTGCGTGTCAGCATGGTGGGTGGTGCGAGCCGGCATGGAGGGGGGTGGCTCTGGGACGCTGGAGATCACTGTTCAGCCCTCTGGAGGTGTCGTGGGACTAACTGGACGAAACACTGATGAAGGAGGGTCCCCACTTCATTTTAATTTTTTTTTAACCCTTTAAATGCCATTTTTCATGAAAAAGGTCACTGCATTTTTAGATGCAAAATACACAAAAATGATTTTTTTGCAAGTTACTACATGAAAATTAGATAACTTTTTGATTATTGCAGACACACTCATGGACTCACACACTGATCTGCACTTAAATAAAACCTCAGAGAGTTAGTGAGAAGGGGAGCAAAGGGCAGTATAACACTGAAATCTGGTAGAAAAAAACATGTATTTCCCGCCCTCGTCCATATACGGTAAAAATGACATCATAGGGTAAGAAAATGGTCCAGGTGAAAATGTAAAGCCCCAACTCTCAAATGAAGCCCAGAAACCAGAAAATGCATGATACATGCCTTAATGGCGTATGGATCAAAAGAAGTGGTTTGAATGGGTTTCAATGTGCACTTTTTGCACACCAGGGATATTAACGCTATAAAAAAGGTTTATTTAGGTTGGGCTGATTGTTGTGGCTGGGACAGAATTTTGAAAATTGTGCAAAAATGAACAAAAAATACAATACATTATAATATTAATTGTGAAAGAGGACAAAGTTTAAAAAAAAGTATCAACTAAGTGTGCATTTTTGGCACAAGGGGTACCAGAGGGTTAAAGCAGCTCCTCTCCTGTCAGTTATTGTTGTACTATGTGTAATAAGATAAAATGGTCAATCTATCAATGCAGCTCTAAGATGTATTAAAACAAGCACAGAGAAAAGACCTCTGTCTGCAGCTAACTGTAGATCTTTAGTCACTTAAACCAATGTGCTGAGCTGGGCTCTCAATCCTCACTTTAAGTAGTCAAATGCAGTGTTAGTTTGAAGACAGTCACATAACTGGTTAGCACTACTTTCTCATGGATCTTTGCAACAAAAAAGTTTAGATTTAGGTCTATTCTTAGCTAAGGTGCCTGTACTTCAGGTCTGGTTGTTCTTTGACTAACACAGTTACCATACAGTATTTGCACCACTTCAGACTTCATATGTTCTCTGCTTTTCTCTGAAGTTCTCCATTAGCGGTTTTGTCAGAGGCGCCGGTGATGGGGCAACATCTCCACATGTAGAAGCCCGTGTGAAAGCAACCTGCATCCTCCAGTTTCTTCTGAGGTCAACAGAGGCACAACCTCTATCGCTTAAAGACTCAGTCCCAGTGGAAAGAGCTGGGTGTCTTGGATCCAACAAGTCCACCAGGTTCCTGATGCAGCAGAGGGAGAGGTTCACCTTGTATTTCAACTCTGAGGCTGCCGAGCGGTCTTAGAGGCATTTAGTTGTGACCAACCCGACACTATTTCACAAACAAAAGGCTCTTTTCAGGGCCACTGAACTCTATAAAGAGCAAAGTTTCCAGAAAATAAAACCCAGGACTCTGACTGACTGACACTTTATTAATTCTGAGGGAAATTCAAGGTTTTTAGGAGCTTACAGACACATGACACAAGACATCTCTAACATTTACACACACACACACACACAAACACACACCTCTTAACCAAAAAAAAAAATTACACTAACTTCTACACAGAAGTGAAAAAAATCTTATCAAATTAATAATTATACTTGTTTTAGCCAGAACAAGCTCTTGTTAGTACTCTTCTAGTGTATACTGTACTTACAGTTTCTACATGCACAGTCAGTGTGCATTGATAGTTTGGTTGCAAGATGTGCAAATAGTGCAAGAATGCTGACTAGACATGATCAGAGGTATAGAGTATGCAGGAATGTGGGCTGATTGACAAGAGGTAGGGTAATGTAAGGTAGTTGATGAATGCAAATCTACATAAGAGATGAGACATTTTACAGCAGTGATTTAAGTTACAGTTGGTAGATTCATCAGTGTAATGTGCATATGAGGTCAGGCATTTTAACACAGAGAGCATTTTTACAGCATTTGAGTAAAGCTAATAGATCAAATCAGTTATTACCACGGCAAATAGATCAGATTAGTCTTTTGCAGATTAATAAGTAATGAGTATGGTACATGGCTTAATGAGTGCAAACATGCATTTGAGGTGAGGCATTTTTCAGCAGTGGTTATGGATAGCAAATATGCAAATGAGATTAGGCTTTTCTGACAGTATTTGAGATACAGTAAAACAGCAAGAGACAACTCAGGATATTTCAGATTAAGCAGCTATAAGGTGCTTGTAAAATAAGTTATTTTCTGGCACTCTGTGACTGTTGAGTGATCATCAGAGTGACTCTGTGACTGTTGAGTGATAATCAGAGTGACTCTGTGACTGTTGAGTGATCATCAGAGAAACTCAATATGATTCAATATGCTAGGATGTGATACGATACATTGTGAAATTAAGCATTTTATTGTCTCCTTGGGGACTTTTTTGTTAAACCACAAGGACTGCAAACATTCAGCTGCCACTACATTAATAAATATGAACAATCAAAACAAACAGCTGTGATACACATTTATAGAAATACCTGTTAAAAACCACAAACAAGGAATAATACAGATGAAAATAACAGAAAGCAGCAGCACACGAGGAGAGCAGTCCCACTAGATGGTTGGAAAAGAAGGCCCTGTTTTTGTAAGATTTGTGACATGGACAGTATTTTCAACAATAAAAAGTAAAAATGTAAGTTCCCCTTGAGGGATTTGACAAAGGATATCTTATCTGTTGATGCAAGATGCAAAAAGTGATCAGTTCAAATAAGTCTTCAGTTTGGATCAAGAAAATCCGTAGATTTATGGTTAAATTTATGGAAAATTAGCACTGAAAATTAAAAAAAAATATCTCCAAGATAAAGCTGGCTGAATCCTCTGATTCTCTTCAGAGTAAATATTGTTTTCTTCTTTGTTTTGCCTCCGAAGAGAAAGAGTTAGCAGCATTTTTCACTTCTGATTTTACATGAACACGTCACTTTTTCGTCTCCATCTTTTGGTTTATCTTTTGTTTCCTGAAGAAATCTTTGGTCATAGTTGTGTCAGTATGATCCTGATGCTTCCTGAGCTCTTTGACTAAACTTACATGACTGTCCCTAGTTAATCGATCCGATGTATCCACATGTATTTAGACAGTTCCAGACAGCAGATCATTGTGATGAGAAGAGTTCCTGCACACACAGGAATGACCAAAGACTTGTCCCCAACCGGAACCTGTAAACTCACAGAGCCTCCGTCCTGCAGGGAGGAAGGAAGAAGGGAAAGGAACATTTAACAGCCAGGATCATAAAGACATTGATTTTTTTACTTTATTTATTTTCCCCATAATCATAAAAACATTTTGCTTAAACGACACTGCTCTAAACCCCCAGTCAGCCATCCCTTCCATTCCCAGAAAAAAAAACAAAACAAAAACACATAGATTAATAGAAAAAGACAAACATGCAAAAGATCTTCTCTACTTCCAGGTGCTGTGGTCTGTCTGATGCTGTGTTTAAAGGAGGGCAGGGTTGGCCTGTAAGAATCATCTGTTGATGGACACATTCTTCCCTGCTGAACTTTTGATACATAAAGAGATTAAATAACTTGTGATGGTGAGAGGGTTAATCAGCAATCACCTGCTGCTGATGGAGCTGAAGCCACAAACATGTGCTAGAGTTTCTGTGAGTGCAGGGAGCTTCAACGATCTTGTGAGACTCTGAGCTGTCGAACGGTGCACCTGAAATCAAGAAAGACGTTTAAATTCATTGACTCAATAGAAGGTCAATATTCAAGTTATTGTTTGGATCATCATTGTTAGCATCAATTATTTACCTGACTAAAAGTGGTGCCATGCTTACACAAACATTTCCTGAAACGATCCCGTGTTTACAGAAAACCTTTTAAAAACCAAACGTAAATATAGTGTTTTTGTCTCCGTGTGGACAAGGCCTGAGCCCAAACATACCTGAGCATGGACAGGCCATCACATCGTTATGTCATACTCACAGTTTATAAGACATACTGTCTCACAGAGTCAGCACAGTGGAGAAAAACAGACAACATGACTGCAGCTTCACTCAGGTTCTGGCTTATTTTAAGTTGTCTGGTCAGATATGGCCCTCTAACACCACCATAGTTTACGACTGCAGAGAGGAATGGCTGTTTCGATTACATGTCACATGCATGTTGTGTATCCGTGCTTGTGCACATGCAGAGCAATCACACCGTGCTGAAGTCCACCTTTTCCATTCATGCCAGCTTCAAGGGAGTGTAGCGTGCCACAGCACAGTACAGAACATTCACGCTGGTCAAGCTAACTGGACCTTGAGGCTCAAGCGTGCTTTAGGCTAATAATGGGAATTCTGCTTCTTTTCAGTGATCCAGATCATGGACTCAGTTTGGACCTGGCTCTTTTGGCTCCCAAACAGCTCTTCATTTGGTAACAGTGTGGCGTCATTAGATCATACGGAAAAATATGATGTGTTTAATGACAACCCAGACATAAGAGTGTCGGGGGGGGGGCGAAGTTAAGACCTTTTTATGATGTGTTCAGATGTTCCACAGAGAAAATTGGAATTTAGTTTTAAGTGAGAAATCTGAATAAATCCAGTCATTTTAAAGGAGGAATATTTAGTATAAGATAGATGTAAAGCATGAGCGCAGTTAAAATCGTGTCTCATTTTTCCACCCTAAATACACAAATAATCCTTTTAATATAACTAATATTATAGATGAAGAGTGTAAAAGCCCTTTAGAATAAAAAGTTGAGGAAATTCATACATTAATGAAACACATGAGTGTAGCCCACCTGGAAAAGCTAGAATGGCTTTAAAATTATTAATAATTCAATTTAATTTGGTTCTAGTTTTTAGGTAATAGGGACTCGACTCGGACTCAGACTCAGGTAAAGAGAACTCGACCTGGACTCGGACTCAGGTAAAGAGGACTTGACTTGGACTTGACTCAGATTTTTCTTTGGTGACTCGGACTTGAACACTAGGGACTCGGGACTCGACTCGGACTCAAGGTTTGGTGACTCGACTACAACACTAGCCAAAGGACGTCCCACGTATGAAAAAAAACAACGTAACATTATCAGGCACGAGTCCTCAGTGCAGTGATCATAAACTGGCAGCCCGAGGGCCACATCAGGCCCCCCAGAGCTTTTTATCTGGTCCCCAGAAGGTTAATAAATCCAGAAAATATGAGGAGAAGAAAAATTGAGATTGGAACAATTTTCTGAAGTATGACTCAATGTTTGATATTGAAAAAAATCCAAGTATTAACCGTTGTGTTATTATTTATGATTAGCCCATATGAATCAGCTATTCCTGACTAAAGCTGACATTTTCTGCATCAACTTTTTTGTCAAATTTTCTTCTTTAATTTTTTTCTTCATTTAAAAAAAAAATTCATTAATTTTTGGGCAATTTTTTTTGTCATTTTTGTTTTGTTTTTCCTGTTTTTTTGGTCACTTTTCCATGTTTTTGTAGAGTGCAACATCCATGCATGAGAATCAACCAAAAATCTGATAATCCACCAATCAAAACACAGCATTTTAGCATCAAACGTAGTCATGAGCAGCAAAACAGCCCCAAAAATGGAGAAGGGTCTAGCTGAGTCGCAGCCGCTACAAACCACGCTCTGTACAAAACACACCCCATCGATCCATACAATAAATTACTTCTAACCCTAACCAGTGGAATTTAAATGCTAAACCTAACCTAAAGCTAATTAAGGCCTATCTAAACTAATGTAAGTTAACCTTAAACTAAGCAAATAGCACAAGGGGGCATGGTTTGTACGGTACCCGCGGCTGCAGTCAGGTATTTTTGCCAAAATGTGGAAAAAAATATCTCAAGTGCCCCCTTGTGGCAGGCTGAAGTATAGGTGAACTCATAGCTAAAGGCTAAATTTACATGAAAATAATATTTTGACTGTAATTTATTAATTGGACCATAATGTTCATATTTGTTCCTCTGAAAGTCAAGCCCCCAAAATGTGTGCTAAGAATAAAGCTGGTCCCTGTTCAAATAAAGCTGATGACCCCTGCCTCTCTCAAATGGGATCCAGAACCCTTTGTTCAGATTTGACTCTTTGTACCACCTTGTCACAAACAAAACCTTAAAACCTTACTACTTTGGGCACATGTGAGGTAAAGGCGCCACAGGCTGGATCTGAAGCCTGGCAGCATTGAGGACTCCAGCCTCTGTATATGGGATGTTCAGACATAACTGCAAGGTTAACGGAACCCTGCCATGCAAAATAAATGCAAAATTGTAACACAAATTGGTATATAAAGTAACTGTGATATAAATATCAATTAAAAGTAGCATTGATTAGGATTTTTGCCATGACTGAGCAGTCTGACTAAGTACAGCCCTGATCAACAGAAAATGACATTGAATCCACATTTTTTCACAGATTTTGGCTTTTAAAGGCTGTGGTCTTAAACTTTTGATCAGCTGATGAACAGCCTATTTCAGTTTAATTGTTATTTTCAATAAATTGCTTACTCAAAAATTACTTTTGTTTCACTCCCATTTCTTCTTTTTGCATTTTGAAACTCTACTTAGAACCTTCTAAAGATCCAACAGTGCAAAATGTAAATTCTTGCAATTTTTCAACTAGTCTTAAGATTTTGATCAGGAGTGTATGAATAATTGTGTTTGAGACCAATGACTGTGAACACTGTACTCACATTTTTCAGTCCACAGCAGCAGTTTTGGAGGTTCTATCTCTATGGAGATGAACAGTTTCCCATCGACAGCAGGCTCATGGTATCGGGCATGAACCGGGATCGTTACTTTTGTTGATCTGGGCGTCGGCTCATCGGGGGCAGGATACACATAGGTGACAAATCCTGACGTCTTATGAGCAGGAAGTTCCAGATCAATGTCTGAATCTATTAAAATCTAATGAAATACAAACATAAAGGGTTAAAATAACACACACTGCACATTCTTAGAGTAAATAAGTTTTATTAACCTTTTGTAGTGAGCTGTAATTTCCTATCATTCTTACCTGCCAATCCCTGTGGTCTCTCAGAGATGCGAGCTGGTACGGATCGACATAAACTCCTCTAGGCCACCGTTGAATGAGGAGCACTCTGACTCCCCTCAGATCATCATGGCTGAGCTCCACAGACATCACCAGCTCCCTATAAAACACCACAGATTACCCCCTGGTTCCTCTCTGTGATCCAGTAATACATTTATTAATCCGTGTCTGAAGCACTCGCCTGTGGAAACCGTTCTTCTTGATGTCCACTGAAACAGCTGAGGACTCAAAAAGCTGCTGCAGGACCTCACAGGGATTGTCTTTCTTCTCATCTGGACATCAGATTTCAATACAATGGCAAAAGGGAAGGATGAGGCATCAAATAAAGGGTAATTTCTTGTTTTCAAGAATCAAAATTGCAACTAAAATAAATAAAACCGAAAATTTGTGGGTTTTGGTTACTTTAAATACTTTTAATCAATAAAAACACTCTCGGTTTATTTAAGATGGTATCAAAAAAGTATCAAAACATCAAAGTTGACAACCATTCTCTCCAGTAAAGAACCATTGGGGATTTCCTGTGAAGGTTTCATTATAAAGAACTAAACATTATTTCTGTTGTTGTATTACCTTCTAATGAAGTTGCTCACTTTGTAAACTTTCAGGTAGAGTCTGTCTCTCTTTTGCACAAAAGACTGACCCTTTAAACCAGGGCTGTCAAACTCATACTGGGTCCTGGGCCAATGAGACGACCTGAGGGCCAGACTATTTAGACCAGGGATGTAAAAGTCAGTCACAACGAGGGCCAGATTCTGAATTCAGGCCTAACCTGAGAGCCTAACAGGGTCAACATTTAAACATAAACCATAACTTTCATTTTCACCAGTAATAAAATATGAAAAAAAACCTGATGATAAATCATTTTGAGATATAAGAAAGTCAAAATGATGAGTTATAGGGCTCAAAATCTGAGATTAAAGATCAAACTTATTAGTTATAAAGGTTTAAACAAGAATTCAAAAGTCAAAATTATGTTTTAAAAGGCAAATATCTCAGATAGAAAGTCGAAATCATGAGTTTAAAAGGTCAAAATAGGAGGCAGAATTAGAAATGAAGTTTAAAAGGTCTAAATATGAGGTAGAAATAGAAATTATGAGTTTAAAAGGTCAAAATATGAGATTAAAAAGTCAAAGTTAAGACATGAAAATGTTCAAATATGACAGAATTATACATTATGAATCTAAAAGGTCAAAATATGATATAAAAAATTTTAATTTATTAATTCAAAAGATAAACATATGAAATAAAAACTTAAAATCAGAAGTTTAAGTCAGAATCATGAGATGCAAGGTTGGGAATGCGAAATGAAAACATTCATAATTATCTTTTCCGCTCCGACCTCTGACTTTAATCTAAATATTTTTACTCTTTACTATTTCAGATATTTATGATTTCACAAGGTTATTTTAAATAATCAAAGTTACGTTGACGCTATTATGCAGTAGATAACCTGCAGACCTCATACCAGTGGGCCAGTTGTAATAAAAATATATGATCCCGCGGACCAGGTATTACTGTACCAGGGGCCTGATTTGGCCCCCGGGCCTTGAGTTTGACACCTCTGCTCTATGTGGAATGAGTCTATATAAAATATGGGTTTCACTTTCTGAAATAAGTGACAAAAATGATTGAACTTTGTCATGATATTCTAATTTTTGAGATGTACCGGTATATAAACACACACAACCTTACATATACACCTGTAAATCCACATAAGCGGTTATTTTAAACTTTGACAGTAAATGCTCTAAAAGATGAATAAATTATCAAAATTGATGATTTATTTTGCAGCCAAGAACTAAATTGATCGTTACATCGCGACAACCTTACCAGTTAATTTTGGTGTAATTAAGGTTTAACTGGGAAATGTTGACTGCGTTTCTTTTTTATATAGTTGAATGATTATTTACCGATTTATCTTCAAATTATAACGACAGAACTTACCCTCCTCTGTTAATCTATGACATGTCGACAAGCAAGCCAACGCGGAGAACAGTAAAACATACATTACTATTGTAAAACAAAGCTGTAAATGCATTTATTTAATTTGCCGAGCCTTCATAGTCCTGTCTGTAAAGTTATTGCAGGAAAAAGCCTTGGAGGACCTCTGTTTAGTTTTAGGTAGGCTGAAGCGGTGCCTGACTAAAACGAAAAAATTAAATACGGAAAAGATGCAGCAGTTATTTCACACGTAAATGTAAAACAGGAACTCAGCATATTTATCTCCGATCTTAACGTAACAGTTGGTTAAACAATTTAATCCTTATAATGCTAGTTCCAATTTAGGTAGGCGTTATAGTAGACAGAATGGCCAAACCACAGCTCCTCGACTGCGCTTGGTGTAACGGTTTAAATGGTAACCGTGTTAACTGTTGACGTCGTAGTCAAAATAGCTAATTGAGACGTGAAGAGTGGCGACAAAGGCCTTATATTTTCAACAAGGACATGCTTCATGAGCATGAATTTATGTCGCAATAAAAAAGGGAAAAATTTAACTTTATATAATAGAAGGAACTACGACTGTCACAGAATACGGCTAAATTAACTAAGTCACTACCTACACCGTAACACCTAGCAACGGCTGAAAACTGTCTTCGGGTGTTTCCACCATAGATACGGATGCGTAGATGCCGTGTCTTTGTCAAATTTGTCTTGATATCTATGGTTTTCACGATGTTTTCATCCCAGTTTTATCCATGTATTGTCAGTTTAAAGTACAGTCACTGATATGATTAAACAAATAATATTTAAAAGCTGAAGTCGAAGCAGAGAAGTGAAAATGAGTTTCGAAGCCAAGAAATGCGGAGTGCAGTTCAGTCCTCCCTCCATAGTTTTAATTTATCAGCACAAAGACACCAAAAAGCTTCGAAAAAGAGTAATGCCTGTTCGGAACTTCTCCAGATATTCAGGTAAGGCAAGCTAATTGGGCTACTGTAAATGTACCTTGTATACTAAATCACATTTATCATTTAGTAATCAGTATGTTCGTGTATGAACAACATCAAACAGATGCATCAAGTCTTCTCTGTTCATGGTGTTTTGTCTACATTTATAGTTTAAAGTCCATAAATAATACACTCTTTATGAAAATAGTAGGCTTTGAATTAGAGAAACTTGGGTTATCTTATGATTAAGCACTTTATGTGTGGGAATGGCAAGTAGATTTGAAATGACACTGAAACGTGAAACTCTCGATAACGATAATATAACGATACGGCGATTCTGCTGTAGACGGTATATGGGAAGGTAATCATGAAAATAAAAACACCTCTCCTGATCATCTTAAGAATATGAAATGCCCCCAAAAGTTAAAGTGTAGGATTAATGTATATTTACTGCAGTTTGGTGTTGGTTCACTTGTGCAATCACCCTGATAATTACAGGTAAACAACTGTCATGATGACCATTAAGTACCCCTCTCTCTCTCTCGCTCCTATCCAGACTGTAACAGGGCTGCTGAAGGCCTGAAGAACAACCCCCGGCACAGGGACTACCTGGAGTCTGTGTCCTGCCGTCAGCTGGAGAAGCTTCTCATCATTCTGCGGGATCATATGAAGGGTTTCAGCCTGGAGCACAGCCTCGCCTTGTTCCAGCTCGATCCTGAAGAAGACCTGAACAAACTGGACGACAGAGAGCTGGCTCGAAAAAAGGAACAAATGGACCAACTGTTCGAGAAGAACCGAAAGCACAAAGACGATCCAGACTTTGTTTATGATGTGGAAAAAGATTTTACAAAGACAAGCCAGGAAAAGTGCAGCTGGGATGAAGAGTCAGATGATGGATTTTAAGAAGGATATTTATGTGTTGAATTTAAATCACACAGAGATACAAAAATCCACTGTGCTCAATCTTAAATCAGGATGAACATTCATCCAAAGTCTGAGGAAAATCCCTCAGAGTTCCTGAGATACCATACTCAAAAGAAAGACCTCAACACTCTGACAAGATACTTCCTCTAGCCTGAGCTATCACTAGTGTCAAAGCATCAATAAACACAGATACACAGATAATAGTGAATATTTATTTGTTATAAAATACTGCATTTTACAAAATACAAAGACTTTGGCTCTTTGATTTGTGGCTTCCACCTAAATGAGTGATATTCACAGTCGAGTATGAAAGAAGATGCTAAAATCCCATTAAATAAAATTTTAAGTGTACACCAAGAAGTACGCAATACAACAAATATATCTTTGGAAAAACTGTGTCCACAAAATATTGTTTTATATCATACAAAACATATATATATAATTTTTATATATTTCCATGTGGTTTGAAGTGATGGCGAAGGTTTAAATGAGATAAAATATTTCATAAAACCAAGCCTGCAGGTTTCAAACCTCGTGAGGGGAAATTTTCATTCAAAGTGCATAAAAACCTCAGGAGACACTGACCAAAAGTACCACAATACATTCAGGGATGTCGCAGGTTGTTCTCTCAATCAAAAAAATAATTAATTTACATGTTTTGGTTTAAGATAATTCAAACATTTTTACACGGGTATCAGTTGCAGTCGTTGGTTCAGTGTCGATATTTTCCCCAAGGAGGTAGGTCACTGAAATCTGACACAGAATTCATTTTACCACCAAAGCTCAGTAAGGATTTAGGTGTTTAAATTACATCTTTAATTTTCAGCAGGCTTAGGATTTGTTTTAAAAATACATCTTTATAAAATCGACATTTCAAGTATGCTAAAGCAACAATCCGGGTGTTCTGAGCATGTCAGTATTTACACTATGAGACTGAAGTGGAAGGACTTTCCGATTGGTTAGAGCTTGTGCGTCTTTTTGACGAGTTTAAAGAGTACACGGATGAGACTTGAATTCATAATTATAAAGCTACCGGACAAAGACAGCAGTCTGAAACTCCATGACACAGAAACTGTAACAGAGAGAAAGCATTTACATGGACTAGGTATCCAGGTTATAAGCCTTATCCTGGTATTGATCACACCTTGTTATTCATACCCCTGTATACATGATATATAATAGCGTACTGGTTTATGACAACAGCATCTTATTAATGCAAGCATCTATGATGTTTAGACTTTGCAACAAACCACAGCAATTCTGGGGATTTTCACGGTATACCTGATTGTTCTGTATCTTGCCTGAGCAGTCCAACACAGTAGGCGGTGGTGTGCACAGCTGGTTTGCAATTTCCCCAAGAAGAATAAAGAAGACAACCGTGGCAACCACTTGTATGCTTTGTGCAAACTATGGAGTCCATCCTCTAGGGCCCAGATCCAAGCTCACTAGAGCCCACAGTCCAGTTCAATTTTGTCAGTGTGAATGTCAACACATCACACCAGGGCAGTGTGCTAAAGACCGGCACCTCCGGCACGGTACGCAGGAGATGTGAACACAACTCTGCCCTGATACTGGACAGAGCTGCAGCAGCTTTATGACAGAGCTTTCCACCGGTTAGGCAGTTTATCCAAACTTTCCTGAATGCACTCTGGAAATCCATAGAAGCGATAGTGAAAGTAACAGTCAGAGCTCACCAGCTCAGGTCTTTTATGTCATCTGGGCTGTTGTTGGCATCTTAAAGGAATATTAGAAGCATTTATAATAGCAGAATGGACTGCCTTGTTTTCATGGCGCATTAACAATTCTTCTTGCAAACCAATTCTGTGCATACCACCACTAGGGATACGTGCAGTTAATCGGTAAAACGGTTAAAATCGTTTACCAAATTAGCCAGCGCGAGGTCTACAAGTCAGTTAAACTAACCACCAATCATTTTTTTTCTGAACATGGGCTTGAAATCCCGGTCTACTATGCTCTTTTAAACTTTAATGAACCTCCCGCCACTAGAGGCCGCAGTAGCTTCAGTCAATGTCCGCTGCCTTCCTCTCTAGCACTTCACCGGATGTAAACATGAGAAGCTCAGGGGTGGCTAAGCTGTTTTCTAAAGTTGTAAATGGAAATAAGGTGTTATGTAGGCTGTTGAGGGTTAAACTCACGTATAACTACTCACACAAAATGAAAAGAGGCCAAATATCAAAGCACAATATTAATCTGCAAAGAGGAACAAAGGCGGGTGGTGCTAGCTTTTAATGCTTGCCACACTGTAGAGAGTATATCAGGCTAACATCACACCCACTGACACAATGACCCTGTGAGGAATTTGACTGTTTTCTAGGGGTTTCCTCCTCTTTAGACTAGTTGGTTAAACTAAATGTGAATGAGCGTTTAGCTGAATAGGGAAATAGACGCTTAGGAACATCCTTAACCGCTACCTACTGTATTGGACTGGACTTAAGCAACTATGCTCTGGCACAGAGTGATGCTGCTGATGTGAAAGCAGACCAGCAGGGGTGAATCCTCCAGGGAAAGGTATGATACAGTCGTGCCTATTGTAAAAGCACCCTTATAAACCAGGATACTCAGGGATATGTCTGTGTAAAGACCCTTGCTGAGTGTCTGATGGTTTAACGGGCGCAGCTGAACTCCTAATCAGCATCACGTCTTTAAAATAGATGAACCAGCTCTACGGAGAGTTACAGGAATCAAGACATATATATGTTTTTATATATATCACTATTAAACTACACCAAACATACATACATTATTAGGTGAGTACTTTAAAATTCAAAAATCTCATTTCTTCTTTCGGTCTTGGGTGCACCTCGGACAAAACCTGAGATTTAAGAGAAAGGGAGAAAAATATATCAGCTATATTTTTAAAGGGCAAAATAAGGAAATTATCAGAGGGTAAAGTATATGACACGTCTCTTAATTTCAAATGAAAACACCTATATTGGAAGTTTAATACTGAGATCAGAACACGTTATAAACCAGATCAGACAGACATAGGACTAGGGATGTTCTGATACCATTTCTCCTTCCTGATATGATTCTGATACCAAAGTGTTGGCCGATACCGACTACTGGCCAGTACCAGTGTGAACTTTCTGTACTAACTGTGCAGACTAGCAAATTATTTTAGACCTATATTTGACTCAGAACATGGCTCAACAAATAGAATCATAATGTACAGCATCTCTGTGAGCCTAAAGTTGTTTTTCTGCTGATTACTGAGTTTTACTGCTGAATATTAAAATAATAATACAGGGGGCTGCATCACAGACTCCCTCTTTCTCTCTCCTTTATGCTCTATTCAGGCAGCATGACACGATTACAGAACAGCCCGCTTTGGCAGACAGACCCTCACAAAGGGTAAACAATATGGCAATTATCATTCAGTTAGAGGTACTAAATGATCATAATTCAATTAAAATGAATAAAAAAGACATTCATTGTCAGGTTTACTGGTGTGGATTTATTCATTAAAGTCTTCAAAAGTCACATGAGTTTCAGGCTCACTGAAAATGCTGCTGTAAGGGATTCAAAGGCACAAACAGGGGCTAGCTTCAAGAGAAAAAAAACAAGTAAGAGGCAATGTTACATGGTTCAAAAGTGATTTTACCTTTGATAAACTGTGTCACTTCTTGTCGTGTACGACAGTGCCGGTCTGGAAGGCATTTTAACGATCACATTCAGAGAAAAACTGTCACGCAGACACCACTCTTTGGTTCTTCACTGCTCTAAAAATGGTAGCTTGTGCATGCAGTTCTTTACAGCAGCGAAGAAGAATGGATTTCCTGTTTATAGCACTAACTTTTAGCATGGCTAACTGAAGCAAAATATAAAGTTAAACCAGGATCGGATCAGTGCATAAACTCGTGAATCAACCCTGAAAGTCGGTCCAGAGTTGTGTGTCACTGTGAACCTGCTTTCTATGATTTGTTCTTCTTATTAGCTGTCTAAGGTGCAGGCTGAGTGTGTTTGTGTATGTGTGACTGTGCAGACATACAGAGGCCAGCCGAGCAGGGTAAAGTTGAATGCAACAAACAGTAATATAACAGAATGCACAGGAAACATGATCCATAACCAAACAGTTAAAATATGGTCATTTCACAAAGGATATTTTCAATAGGCAACCACATAGTTTCCATGGGTGGCACAGCAGGTCTTTAAAACATAAAACCAGACAGTTATGTCTCTTTGATTATGGGAACGTCCAAATTGTGAACGGGATTAAAAACTGCATCAATCTTTTCATACCAGGATTGAGTTTCTGCGGACAAATTTAAAATTCTTACCATTTTCCTTTGGGTTTGGTGGCGAGATCCACACATGCAAAATGAAACCACTCAATAGGACACTGAAGAGGGAAAGAAAAACATTATTCATCAACAAGAAATGAACCTAGTTCAGATGAGACAGCTGTGATAAATAAAAACCTACATCAGGGTTATCACAGCCAATCATCTCTCCGTAGGACACCTGATGACACAGACAGTATGTGGGCTCGTTGGGGTCCACTGGCATGTCCAGAACATCAGATGGCTGCATCGGCAGGAGAGCGTCGCTCAGGTCCGGGCTAAACAGAACAGAGGGAGATTAGAGAGATTCGGTCAAGGTGTCGTTGATACTCATTGTAAAGGTTAGTTTCAATGAATTAGGACATTCAGGTCTGACAAGGGTCATTACAGTATGCCACTAGATTTCCATGTCTTAGTCCACAGGAGGGAAACTAGACTTGATCAAGGTTCTTGAAGACTTTTGCCTCTCCTTTAAAAGGCTTCTTCACTTTTTCTGTTTGTGACCTGAAGAAGCCTTTTGGAGGAGAGATAAAACGGAGGTCAGTGAAAGTTCAAGCAGGAAGACTGTTTCTGCTCTCTTTAGTCACCACTGATCTCCCTTTTCCATTCTTTCTCTCTTCCCACTAGGGGTGATCAGCTGAGTACAGGCGTTCACACCCATAAGTACTAAGCTCAGCCTCGTTTGACCAATTATTGTGCACTTGACAGATTTGAAATCTGTCATTCTCTCTTTCACAGTCAGCCTGTCGTTCTGGACGCTGCAACCCTCCTCCACCCCAGCCACCTCCATTCAGTTAATCAGCGTCTAGTTCAGATCCTCACAGGTCTCCTGCTCATTCTGCATACCTCAGTCTCCTCCTCCATGTCGCCTCATTGGTTCCCGGGCCAGCCTCCCAGAAGTCTACTTCTCATGTGATTCTGTATCTCTCAACACCACCACCACCACCAGCACCTCGACTCCAGAGGGGGTATCCTATTCCTGCTGTTCACCTCACTACCCCTTCAAATTTATGAAGCCATCACGATTCTCTTTTATTAAATTTGTAAAATAAATGATAGTTAAACTCGTATTAAATCTATCCTTATTGAAATGTCTTCAAGAACCTCAATGAAGATCCAGTTGCCCCCTTTAGACCAAAATTTGGATAACCATGACCAGAATGAATTAGAGCAAACAGAGATGATATGAACAAGTCAACTTTAAACTAAATTATCAATAACAAACCAACAAAAACAGAAGCCTTTAGTACCCAGTATTTGGTCGGCTCTTGTTTTTTTAGTTACCAAAATTTGCAGCCAGACTCCTAAAAACTGACATAATATCACAAATATGTTGGACCAAAATCTTAAATTGGATATGTGCCCACAGACAGTGTTCTTTTTCTTTTGCTTGTGCCAGCTTTTGGTTGATTTTACTTTTACTAAGATTTTAAATCTTAAGTGGTTTTGATCATAAGAACAGAGATTGCGTTGTTTTAAGAACATGTTTTATTAAAAGTATTGAGAATGTTGAAAACCTAAGATGTGACTGAGCAAATGTTACCTGCTCTTCATCTTTTTCTTTCGAGGAGAGTCTTCATCAGAACCTTTCCTCGCTCTTCCTCTGGATCCACGCTTGTCTTTCAGACCCCGAGAGTCAGCTTCTGTAGGACATAATTAGAATAATATATGTGTGTGAACACATTAGGCTTTATTTTCTCATTTAAAAAAACGTTAACATACACCATTAGGTTTTCATTTAAAAGCAGCCCCTAAACTGAAAACCATCGTAATCCAAAAGAGATTCCAAAGTGTTTAAAGAACCAGATTTTATCCATACTAACACGCCTCTGCTCTTTAACAGGGGCGTTCCATATACGACTGACATTTCAGCATAAATAATAGATTTCATTCTGCATATGTAGACAGTAGTAGCTGTAAGGCAAATAGATTTTTTTTATTTTAGTAGTGAAACAAATTACCATTTCACTGCTCATGTGATTCGTTAATCATGTTGAATTGATTGCTGAAAATGAAAGCTAATGTTTGTTTTTATCCTGAATTTATATCAAGGGAAGAAACATGAGACTAGTATGGCAAAACTCAGTGGAGTGTGCAAATGTCCAAGTGTGTGTAATCATATCTAAGGCTGCGTTCCCATTAGGTTGGGTTGTTTCACACTGTGCTCGAGCATGATTGCCTTAAATGATGCTGTTTAAATCATGCTCTCTTTCTTTTACTTGTGGTTAAAAATACGACTAAAATGATGGGGATTTTTTTCAACATGTGGTATTAAAGGTATTTATGTGACAAAAAAGTTTGACAGGCTTAGCCTTTGTACACTAGCTTTTTTCAAACTATAACCATTTTGTTTGTTTGTTTATCCTTGGAAATGGGTGTTTTAGGTGTTTTAAATGATAAAGTTTGAAAATGGGTCCCAGAGCACTTCAAACATTTGCTCCTACTCTGGAACATTTGAGATTTTGCTTGTAGTTTGGGCTCACTTTGGGTAACAAGCTCACCTCATCATCCATCCAAACAAATGTTCATGTTAGCTTTTTTAGTATGTTTACACCTCACCACTCTGTAGATGGAGGAGGATGTGAGCATACACATACTGCTTCATCACAAAGTCACAAACTAGGGCCCTAGACTGGATACTACAGTATTTTTGCAGATCTGTGGGCGTGGTGGTTGCCATCTGAACACAGAACTTTTTGAAAACAAAATTAAACAATTCTGTCTTTAGTTGATTGTTTTTGTGGCTTAAATTACTTGATGCCACCACTTCACCGAAGTTGCCGTTATGGGCTAACAGATTTAGTACTGCATTGCAAAGCAATTGTTTTTGAAAATGAGGAACAAATTCCCTCCTGTGCTACACTTACTTTTCAAACCTCGTCCCTCTGCGCTCTCGTGGCCGCTCAGTTCCAGTTTCTCCTTCAGCTCGTTCTCAAACCGAGCCAGATCTGCATCCAGCCTGCGAATGTGTTTGTCCACCTGCAGGACAAGGAGGTCATGACTTAAAACACCCATATCAAACTCTATAAACCACAACAGATAAGAAAGTCAGGAAACAGAGAGGTGTTCACTACTCTGTCTAGGACTGACCATTTCATACGTCTGCATGGCGAGCTGGACTTTGTCATCGCTGAACTCTTTACACTTGCTGTAGGCATTCTGGATCTTCTTGAGGTGTTCCACTCTCTGAGCTGAAGCCAGGTTCTTCACGTTGGCGATGTACTCTTCAGCCAGTTTCTCAATCTCTCCTTTCTTTTCTGCACATTAACATGATTATTACAGAGCTGGAAAACAGACGCGAGTCTGACAGATTTCAGTGATTTTAACATGTCTAGGCACAAAGCACAGGTGTGTGCTACATAACAAGTTTGGTGAGCAGGTTGAGGGTTTGGACATCCTTCAAGCTGCCATATGAGACTTTATTAACATCAAACTGTTTTAAAATGTTAAAGTTATCAGCACTAGTAGTCTTTCAGATCTGATCGGAAATGAATTATCACAAATTTACAGACAGAAACACTCACCTTCAGTCCTGTTGTCCAGGTCCCTCATCAAAGTAAAATTCCTCTGTAGCTCACATGGGAGGTTTTCAATACCTGAAGACATGAAGGAGACCTCAGTTAGCCTTTTATACTCTGTTTATTTATCCAGTAAAGTAATAGGGTGTAATTTAGGGCAACAATCAACTACAATTCTTGGGTGGTTAGGTTGTAGTCAGTCAGTGCAACTTCATTTGCATAGCACTTTCACACAAATATGGAGCACAAAGTGCTTTAACATACAAACAAATGAAAAAAAAAGAACACACAACCCTATTCCTCATGCTACAATCTATGCACATTATTAGAAAATACGCCATAAATTAAGACTTCTAAGGTAATAAACACACTGACTAAATGAGCAAACACTTAAATTACGATTTTAATTATTATTAATCTTCAAATAAAAATCAAATTTGCATAAAGCAAAAGTAGGATTTCTGTCAGATAATAAGTCATAATTATAAGATTAAAAGGCATATTTGCATGGATGCTCAATACTGGATTTTTGCCAATATTTACAAGATAATTTTAGCCAAACAAACTTTAAAGTGTAAAGAATAATGATAAACGAAGACAATGGATCCCGCTGACAAAGGTGTGTTGGTTCAGCCTAAAAGTCCTCTCTCTAACTTAATTGTTTGTATTGCAAATCTTTATTTACAGCTAATACAGGCAGATCTTTATGGTCATAATATTGGCAGGGTTTTTAATGTCTTCCAAATAATTCACTTTTTTAATAGAATTATTTTTAGTCTTTTTGTCATTTTATCTGAGAGCTAAGACAGTGGAAGTCAGAAAAAGTCATGAAAGAGTGGGGGATGACGTGGTGAAGGAGCCACAGGACAGACTAGGACCTGGGCCACCCACATACATGGGGTGTGGCTACTCAGCCCTGCCAGCCAACGAGCCAAAAAGGAGTAAAAATAACTTTGCAAGAGCCACAATCCAAACCTGGGGGTGTGAATCCAATAATTACTTTAAAAATATATTTATTAATCAGAGCATGCAGAGAGCTTGGCTTCAGCTTTCGTTATCAGATTTTCTCTGTATCTTGTTCTAGTTCTTGTATTGTATTGTATTGTATCTATCATCAATTAAGATAATTAATAGGGTTATAAAGCTAGTTTGCACATCACTTTTTACCCCTACTGTCATCTCCTTCAGCTGTTTGTCAACATCGTTGGATGATTGTTTTGTTCATTTTACTATTAATGCATTATCCTCTGTCTTTCGACTTGTGTTTATAAAATAGCAGCTAATCTATGAAATGAAATTTATGTAAAATGTTTCAAACAAAACGGATTTGATATCAAACAAAAATAAGCATTTGAGAACAAAAAAGTCATCCAAGCAGAAAAGCAAAGTTCAAACAAATTATCAGTCTTGAAGTTTTGTACAGCTGTTTTTGTTTACAATCCCTATGTTTTTCTCTATTTCAATAATGATATTTGAATCACACGATTTGACATTTTTATGCCATACTTTGCTTTTTATCTCATCATCATTACTTTTCTTAAAAATCGCAAAAGTATGACTATTTACTGCCTCATATGTTTGACTTCTGGTCTCATAAATGGGATATTTTATCTCATTATGGCACATTAACTCTCTAAAACTCTAGCTCCATCTCATAATTGTGAGTTCAACTAAATATGATTTTCCCTAAATGTTAAATCATTATGGTTCACTTTGTGCATAAATTGGACTTTTATATCAGAATTTTGACTATTTGTCGCATTATTAGGACTTTATATGTCGTAATCACGACGCAGTACGTCGTGATTCCGACTTCTCTCATAATATTGGCAATAGAGTATCTTTGTTAAATGTACACCTTTCCTTAATTTCTCTTAAATTCCTCAGTTAAAGGATCAGTGAGAGCTAAAAACGGTAAATTCACCACCCTATTTCTTTATAACAGGCTGTGACGCAGTTTAAATTCCCCGCCCCGGCGCGTGCCTGTTTGACGGGAAACGCGGTCACCAACAGGTTGTAAATACGTATCGGTTTTCCTATAAAACCAAAAACGTTTCCTACAAAATAAACCGTATTGCAGTGCTGAATGGGTTAAAAAAACTTTAAGTGTATCAATAAACCAATTCAGATCCTTAAACGTCTGCTAATAGTCCTATCTGACAGCTCACTGCACGGAAACAAACCGCTAGCTCTCACCAAACGGTTCTCCGTGTCGGTCCCACACCCACACCAAAGAAGTTAACCTAACTTTATTACACTGGGAGGTTTATGCTCATGCTAATCAGTTAGCTACTGCGCTAACTAGTGACCTCACTGCTGGTTGCTATCGGGCGATATCCGTTAGTAACCCGCCAAACATTAACCTCTTCGATCTAACAGTCGAAGTGAACCTCAAACAGGTGAAATGTGTTCGTAATGCTACTATCGCTACAGTGTTTCCTCGTGTACTCACTGTCAAGGTAATGCTCCAAGTAAATTGCCGTCGCCATGTCAGGTTAGCCCTGCTAGCTTCACTCGTTAGCTCCTACGCTGATGGCCGGAGAGCTTGTTTTATGACCCCGTGTTGGCCGTCGGTCAGCGGGCTCGGAGATATCTGATCCTGCCTGCTGTGGAGGACTCCTCCGGGCGGCGATGAAAGGACGCTCAGTGCTCAGGCACAGTTGGTTTCCCTCCAGTACACATGCACGTATGTGGCCTTCAAGTGCTCCTCAGATGCTCAGAGTTTCTCATTTTAGAAGTTTACATTACATCAAAAGTCAACAGCAAAAATATAAAAAGGAACCATATAGGCCTTTATATTGTTCTCTGGACCTAGAGTCTGTAATAAAGTTTTGAATTTGAATTGAATATATGTCCTACATTTCAACTAATACATTTCCCTTTTCCTTTTTGTGCCTTGCTACATTTGATTCGTGTGAGAAACTGTAACGCTCTACTGTTAGATCGCCCATCCATTTCTTCCGATAATCTGGGCCGGGCCGTGATGGTAGCAGTCTTAAGTTCATCAGCCAAGATATCCCCACCCCAGCATTTTTCCGCTCCAGAAAGGATAATTCCTCCAGCAAGTCTTGGGTCTAGCACAATGCAAAAATATTACCCTGAACATTAAATATTCGATAAAAGAAGAAAGGATGTTTTTGAATTCACATACATGCAATGACATTTTTTGACCATTAGGGGCCAAGAGAAACCAATCTTAGATTTTTTTTAGTCTAAAAAAAACATACATGTTGAGTATGTTAACTCAAAACTCCAAGTTTAAAAGTCATAAATTTACATTATCAAGTCGGAAATTTATGAAAAAAAAAAAGAATAAAAAAAGAGAAAGAACAGAAAGCATTAGTTGGATAGCCCTTGTTTACAGAAATGCCTCTTCAAAGCTAAAATAACTAGTACTTATTGGTCAGTCCCAGTGTTAAGTACAAACTGATAAGGCTGTCATCTGCAGTACTTGCACAAAAAACATGGCTTCATCTGGTTTGATTTTGCTCCACTGTATTGGCTTTTGTCAACTTTAAAATCTCAAAATTCTGAAATGGTTGTTATGAATTGACTTTTTAAACAAAGAAATTGTGAGTTTCTTTTTAGAGAAACATATTTGGGCCACTTTTTCAAAGTGACTCAAAGATGTAGGCATGAATACATTCTATGAAACTCAGAAACACTTCATCTGACAAAATTTCATATAAAAAATAAAACACATTTTTGCATTTTACTATAATTTTAGTTTTCTGTAGCGTTTTTGTTACTCAAGGTTTTGAGTGTTTTACAAACCTTGTGTGTGATTAGTGCATTTTTTTTACACTTATTAAAATTTATCTGCTTATTCTTTTTTTTCAAACTGTCTTTCGTAAATGTTTTTGCTGTTTAGCATCAAGGACACCATACTGCTTAACACTGTTATAGTGAAACAGGGGTAGTTTCCTTTAGTCTTTGTAACTTTTGAATTTTTTCAGTCATTAAAAAACATGTATATTTTACTTTATTTCAAACATTTGGTTTTAAAATGTATCAGATCATGGTGAAATTGCACAAATTTGAGTCTCCATTTTAGTGTTTACCAACTAGAAACTAATATTTCCAACTATTCCAAAAAATACGTGAATGCAGCAGGCGCACATGGACGCGCCCACCACGCTCTGTGCTGTTGCGTTTGTGTGTCTATGGTTGGTCTATGGGTGTTTGCTAGCACTTTCCAGCGCTGTCAGCTGACAGGTGACGTTATCCAAAACAAACACCTCCCTCTCCAGAGAAGCGAGAAATATGCGACGATGCTCTAAGGGCGGAGCTCAATGAACGGAAAATTACGGCTGGCTGTATATTGTGTCCGCTGGCCTTTTCGGTCACGCTTTTCCACTCCGAGTAGAGCATCTTCTCATTCCACTGAAACTACTTCCGTGTTCGCTGTAACCTAACGGATCATTTCATCTCTCCATAAATCCACAAATAACGAGTAAGTTACCGAATTTCTCTGATTTGCGACCACTAAATGTGCCTTTATAATCAGATTTTAAAGCTAGGTTTAGCTTTGTAGCTGAGTATTTACACCGTGACGGTAAGCTTGTTGGTTAGCTAACTGCTGATATGTATAAACAAACACCGTAAGTTAAGGTTAGCTCACACATTTCGATCAGTATTGAAGAAATAGCTTAGAAGATAAACTAAGCATTAGATCACGCTGTCTAGGGGGTCTATTTTGATTCACAAAGACTTATGTCTCCAACTCAATTCAAGTTATACTCATAAGAAACGAGGATGACCTGTTCACATCTGGCCCTATGTCATGTGAAATAAGGTTTTCATATTTTCGATAAATCGACACATAAAAGATACGATATCTGTTTTTAATGATCAGACGTGTTGATAAATACCACAGTTTTAAAGATATGCTCATATTTCATAACACGGCCCACAAGAGTAAATTAATCCATCAGATTCAATAATTCACACAGATGTGTTGGCGACAATTAAGTGGAGAGTCTGCTTGAATTAATCATAAGACAATGAATTAAACCTAAGACATCTGATTTTGTTGCTTTGTCATTGATGTTTGTTGATTTTCTTTGTTTCATATCAAAATGTAAAGATCTTGTATCATTAAACCTTAATGGAGCCATGATATTGTTATTTTTCATTGTAGCAGTTGTATAAGTTGTTTGGGATGTATTCAATACTTGACCCTTCCACTGGGAACCATATGGTGTAGCAGACATCCATTTTGAATTAATTTCCTTCTGTATTTGTTGGGACTGTTTTATATTTAAAATTTAAAAACTATATAAGTCACTTTCCCCAGCATAACTTCCTGAACATTTTGTAAAAATGTGATGGATAAGGTTATTTTGTTCGCAGTAAAGAGGTTTGTGTAAACACACCCAGTCATGTGCTCCAGTTATATGCATCTGATACTGTCTGATGTGGACATACAAACTACTGAGTTGTGTTTAAGTGAAGACATCTTTTTTTAAAGTCTCTTAAACTCACACTTTCCAAGGCCTGTGGTCAAACAACGAAGAACCTCCCGACATCAATTTTCTATACCCGTTAGCCCGGGGGGGCTGGAGCCTATTCCAGCTGTCATTTGGCGAGAGGCGGGGTACACCCTGGACTGGTCGCCAGTAATTCCCAGGGCTGACATATAGAGACAGACGACCAGGCACGCTCACACTCACACCTACGGCCAATTTAGAGTTGGCAATTAACCTAATGAGTAGGGGTGGGAATCACAGGGTACCTCACAATACAGTGTAATACAGGATACATGGTCCAAGAGACAGCGATACTGCGATAATCGATACAGGCTATTGCAAGAAAATTGTATAACGTTACATCACAAAATATGTCTAACTAGAGCAGTGGTTTTCAAAGTGTGAAGCAGGCCTCCCCTGGGGGGCGCCACAGTGCTTTAGGGGAGGCATGGAACCATAAACCAGAAAAAGTGGATTTGCTTTGCGAACCTGTGCTGTGCATTGAACAAAATGGATAGACTTATAGTTATTATAGGGACTATGCCATAGAGCAGTGTTACTCAACCAAAGAGCCAAATTTACCTTTGCAAGAGCCACAATGTAAGAGGTGAAAAGTGGCAAAAACAGCTTGAAGTAGCAAAAAAAATAGGTTAAAGGTGGCAAAATGTTCAAAAAACAGCAAAAAATGGGTGAAAAGAGGTGAAAACTGGGAGAAAAAGTAGAAAAATATTCAGAAAGTAGCAGAAATGGGTGAGAAGGGACAAAAAAATCAGTGGAAAGTGATGGGTAAAGTAAAGTATGTAAGTATGAAGTTATAAGTATGTAAGTATAAGTAAAGTATGGGTAAAGTAATGGGCAACAAGCAGTCAAGAGTGCGAAAAAAGGGCAAAAAAGAGGAAACAAGTGGTATGTAATGGCAAAGGGTTGTTTAAATGAGCAAAAGTGGAAAAAAAATGTGAAAAGGGGCAAAAATGGGAAAAAATGGCAAAAAGAAGAGGCAAAAATTGGGAAAAAGGGAAACAAGTGGTATTTAATGGCAATGGGCAGCTTAAATGGATGAAAAGTGGCAAAAATGGTTAAAAATAAAGGGCAAAAAATGGGATTAAAGTGTCAATAATTGGGAAAAAGTGTCAAAAAGACATAGCAAAAAGGAGCAAAAATTGGGAAGAAAAGGGATATTTAATGAAGAACGGTAGCTTAAATGGGCAAAAAGGGAAAAGAGGCAAAAAGAAGTTGTAAAATGGCCAGAAAATATGTGAAAAAGGGGTGTTTAATGGCATTATAACTGAATAAAAGGGAAAGGCAGATGTTAAAGGATAGTTGCAAACCAAAATATCCAAATATATTAATGGTGAAAATGTTTAAAGATTAGACATAAATGTTTGAAATGTTGTTGTTTAATTTTTTTTTTCAGTTTGAATCCTTTTTGTGGGTGGGGGTCAACCGAATGAATAATTTCTTCTTAGGGGAGGCTCACTCTTCCACACTTTGAAAACCCCTGAACTCGAGAATACAAAATAGTTGTAAACGTATAAATAACTTACTATTTAATTTTTAGGGAATATAGAATATAAAAAAGCAGAATTAAGCCATTTAAAACAATTTGCAGTCCTGCATCATCTCGTATTTTAACTATCTTTGTGCAGTCTGAAGATGAGGATTTTCCTTATTTGCTGCACTGAATTTGAATGCTGTCAGTATTTTTTTTTTAAGAAAAGGAGAATAAATCAATACAGAGTACATGTACTCCAATCTTTTATATTCAAAATCAGTTCAGTCTTTGATAGGTTCCTCATTGCACCCCGTCAGGTGGTCTCAGTGATCTCAAAGATCAACATAACAGGCTTTATGAAGCATTATGAAGGTTTTTATCCTCATTAACATTGTTGTGCTGAAATAACAGCAGACTCATAGACGATCAGCCTCATAGCACAGTAACTGTTTAGTTTCATATAGCCTATGAAATATCCTCAACTATCTGTTTGTATTATTCAGAGTTATAGCTATGACCAGGACTTACTTGTTCCAGCCTGTGCTGTCATTTATGAGCATGTATCAGACAGCAGGTAGCTTTTATTTACTGAGGTAAAGTTTTAAAAAAATCAGGACTAAATGATCAAGAGACACAAACGCTGACGTGTTCATTTTAACGAGACGATAAATGTACGTCACACTTCTATTTGCTAAGTGGAGAGTTAAACATCCACTGATGCTTTGACGGAGGGCAGAGCAGAAACACCCAGCAGCACCACCACTTCAATACAAACATCTTCATGTTGAGTTTAAGATTTTTTGTTTTACAGGAAATTACTGTGTGGGAAAAAAAAAAAAATCACAACATAGCACGCTCTGCATCACTTTGTGTTCCTCTCTACCTGGATTGCCCAGCGCTGCATTGCTACTCTCTTTCTCCTGCCGCACGTCTCTCAAGCCGTCCAGACCAAAGACTCAAATGAAGTTACTGATCGATCAACAGACCTGCTGATCATACTCAGATTTTAGAAATTTGAGTTGACAGATAAGTAATGGGAAGGTTTTACTTATCTTACATGAATTACCCCAAAATTTCAGTGCTTTATTTTAGGGCTGTCCCTATTGATTATTGTATTATCGATTAATCTGTTGATTGTTTCCTCAATCAGTCGATGAATCTGTTGATTATTTTTACGTGAATAATCTGGGTATTTATGAAATTAATGTGGCTACAAATTTTGCAAATACATTTCAAAAGCTTGTTGTTGTGGCAGATTCAGAGTATAAAAACGTGAGACAGGAGTCAGATGAGTTGACAAGACAGCCGAAACGAGTGAGACCCCAATCTTCACAGTACACTTTTATACCCTTGATTGTGTTCGTGCCCATAATGTGTGTGTGTGTGTGTGTTAAAGATTACGTAACTCTTTGAATGTGTATATCTGTGTGTATGCTACCAAATATGTGCCAAATGTGTGACCTTCCAATGGTGTTTATTCCAAGACAAACAGAGAAACCGGGCGGCCTTCCAGTTCCTTCAATAATGTATTAAGGTATCGTTAGGGAGCAAATACGGTTATATTTCCTTTGTTGGAAACATCTGTTTTCCTGTTTCTAACAATCACTCTGTTACACACACAGTCTCCCTCACTGCAGAAGCTGGACGCTATATAAGGACAGCGATGCGAGGTCTAACACAATTTATAATATACCTACAACATTCATATTTTAAAAATTCTTCTCTTCAACACAAATATGCTTGAAATGTGCGCAAAACACTGAATGTATGGACAGCTCTGCAGACATCTGAGGAGAGTAAGGATTTGGACTCCCATGGAAAGAAAAATCCTGCAAGGTGCCTTTTCCTGTCCTGAAAACAAAGACACAAAAAGCATACAGAAATAAAGTTAGCTGTCATCCTTTTTAAATAAGCATTATCTCTTTATCACAACTGTGCTAGACATACATGTACAAATAATCCTAGAAGTACAGACATAATAAATAGAAATGAATACAATAAGGGCTGAACGATTTGCAAAAATAATCTAATTTCGATTTTTTTCCCTAAATATTGCGATACAATTATTAGGTTCCTGAACTTATGCATATTCAAGCAATGCATCAGTCTATATCATAACCGACATTCAGTCAGGATGTTCCCTCTCTGGATGCCATTTGAAAATATCAACAGGTGCACATGGATCTGCAGCGTTAGTGCCAGCCCTTGGTTTACCTTCACATCCTGTTTCATCTAATGCTGGTGATAAACAACTAAGACTCCATCTAAATTTACAACGAATCAGGATGAATAGACTTTCTAGAAGGCCCTGATTGAAAGTAAAAACAATAGGAATTGAGCTAATGATGATGTTAGAGAACCAGCTCAACAGCAGCTGAAATAGTGTATTGCCATGGATGTATCACCAAAATATGAAAAATTCCAGAAACAAAGTGAAACAGTCTAAAAAGAGAAATTATGATACCAAAAACATTTGAAATGTGAAAAAACAACACATGGGATCTAATCGTTTGGCTCAGAATTGTGAAAAAAGACTAAAAGTAATTTCTGTTGGTCTGATCTTTTTAGGTGTTTCCTCCAGGATGGCCATGGTAAAGAGCGGATGGCTCCATCGACAGAGTAAGTAATTAAACTAGGTCCAAGAGTTTCACACCTTTAAATACAAACTCAGCTCCAGAAAAGATGGGACGCTGTGTAAAATGTAAATGAAAACAGAATACAAAGATTTGTAAATCATTTTCAAACCTACTGTTGTTCAAGTGTGCATGGTTTTGTTGTCATATTTTATGCTTCTTAATGCTTTTTACATTTTTAATAGGAGACATGGGAAGTAGTGTTAACTTTGACAGCTGTTTTTAGTTTTAGTCTCAGTCTTAGTCTTTAGATTACATTTCTTTTAGTTTTAGTCCCATTTAAGTCATTTCTACTCTTTAAAGTTTTAGTCTAGTTTTAGTTGATGAAAACTCAAAAACATTTTAGTCTAATTTTAGTCCATAAAAAGTCCTCACATTTTAGTCTTTACTTTTAGTCCAAGCATTATTTGCCAGAACCTGGTACCAAGTCATGGTAGTGTGTTCTCTGTGCCCTGCTTAACCTGGGGTCCCTGCTTTCTACAGCTGAGAGGCAGAATAGCTATAGCCGCGTTGTTTTTTGACAGATATGACGGATTTTGAATGTCTGGCGAAATCTTGATTACATTTTAGTCTAGTTTTGGTCATCTTGATGAAAACTAAACTTAGTTTTAGTCAGTTTTAGTCATCAAAGATCTTTTTTGGGTAAGTTTTAGTCTAGTCTTTCTCATGGAACAAAGGCTGTTAACGAACATTTTTAGTGATAGTTTTAGCCGACAAAATTAACACTGATGGGAAGCTGTGCAGTTGTAACTCATGCAGAATGTGTCTTGGCGTTGTCTCACTGAAATTTAGCAAGGCCATCCCTAAAAAGATGCCATCTGGATAGAGGCATATGTTGCTCTGAAACCTGTATGTTCTTCTAGTATTAATGGAGGCTTCTCAGATGTGTTAGTGACCCATGCCACATACACTAATACACCCCCCACACATCACCGATGCTGGCTTTTGAACTTTGAGTCTGAAATGTGGAGTCGTCAGATCGCAGCATACTTTTTCACTTTTGGTCAGTCCATCTCAGATGAACTCAGGCCCAGAGAAGTGGGCGGGGCTTCTGAATGCTGTGATATAGATTAGTTTGTCTTTGCATGGTAAAGTCTTACCTTTCATTTGTAGATGCAGTTATGTACTGTGCTAACTGAACTGGTTTTCTGAAGTTTGCCTGTGCCCATGTTGTAATTAGAGCTTAATGATTTGGCAAAATAATCTAATTGCAATTTTTTTCCCCCAAAATTGCGATTGCAATTTGATATGCGATTATTCCTTAAGTTCCTCATCATATGTATTTTCACACTCACAAGCAATAAATCATTTTATATCACCACCAACACAATATTAGATAAAACTAGGGCTGAACAATTTTTTAAAACAATATCTAATTGTGATGATTTTGACTCGCATTGCAAACTGGATATGAATTATTGTACTGAATGACATGACACTGTTTATGTCATCCTCATATTTGATCAGAAAAATTCACAAAAATAAAGACAGTAGGATTTTATGTAGACTATTCTAAAAAATGGGACTTGAATAATTGCATGAAGTGTAATGCACAACATCTCTGCTGCAAAAAAAAAGTTTTTAACCGGTATTTCAACTCAAAAATCAGGATAAAGAAATATTGCAACTTCTGTGATTTGAAAATTGCAGCAGGCCGTATTGAGATTTAATCTAATTTTCGATTAATGCCCAGCCCTAGTTGTAGTATCATTGTTTAATGTCTTCATTGTTTTCTAGTAGGCTATTGTCTTTGTTATGTATGGCTGCTTATTGTTAGAATCTTTATGAACTGTGCTGCTGCCTAGCTTCACCAGGATACTCTTTACAAATAAATTTTTAATCTCAATGAGGTTTTTAGTGGTTAAATAAATAATGATAGTAAAAATCATCACAGAACAATGTTTTTTTAATGCAGCAAAGCCTGAGCGGTCAAAGGTCACTGACATTTAATGAGTGCTTTCAGCCTTTCCCCTTACATGCACAGATTTCTCCAGATTCTGGATCTGTTGATGACTTTATGGACTGTAGACGGTTAAATTTCTGAATTCTTTCAGTTTCACATTGATGAATATTGTTCATAAACTGCTGGGCTTTGTGTCCTCACAGTCTTTCATAAAGTGGAGAACAGCACACCATCATTGATTGTGAATGTCTGAACCTTTCTGGTGTGTTCCTTGTACCCAGTCATCTATCACCTGATACCAGTTAACCTACTGACCTGTGGGAGGTTCTAGGTGTTTTTTGTGCACTCAACAACTTTGCCTTCCTGATCTTGTCCTGCCCTGACTTTGTTTGGAAACATGTTGCGGGCATCAAACTCAGAGTGTGTGCATATTTCCAAAAAAACAAAAAAGTTCATCAGTTTGAACATTAAATATCTCATCTTTGTTTAACCCTTAGAGCTCCAGCGGCATGGATCCATGCCAGAGGGACACCCCTTTGTAAATTGCCTGGTAACTTTTGAACCATAAGTCATAGGCACTAACTTGTTTTTTCCTGTGAAAGCTCTGTGTTGTGCCTTTCTATATACAGTATGTTCTTCATGCATTTGTAGCTCTTACAGAACATTTTCTAGTGAGCCCAGAACTTGGCTGACTTCCTGGGGTCTCTGAAGACAGGGTTGTCGTATACAACAAGAAGCGACACCGTTTAGAAAAACGTTAATAACTTTTGAACCACTCTTTTTTTCCTCTGAAAGCGGACAATTTTGCCGTTTGTTTGCTACCCTCGATGTCCCTGTAGCCCTTAAGGACGCTGTTCTAGCGAGCCCGGAACTTCTGTGACTTTTCGGGGTCTTTAAATATGAAATCCATGGCGTTAGATCCGATAACAAGTGTCTTTTTGTCCATTTTTTATCCATATGCTTCTCTACTGCATAAAGGAGCGGCATAAATAAATCTAACTGCAAAAAAGCGCATGGACTTTTTTGTATACGTGTACATTTTTTGAAAACCCTTTGTCACAGAATCTTTATTTTTCACTGTTTTATCCCAAAGAGATGGGAGAATAAGTCTATGCAAAGAAAATGGTTTGTCACTATTGTTTACTGTGTTATCAATGAAAATTTTTGAGTTTCAAATTCTGATTAGTTTTTTAAATTTTGTCTTTAGAGTCCTGTAACTTTTTCATAATTCAAGTGAACTTACTGTAGTAGATATATTCTTAAAGACCAGGTTGTCCTGAAAAAAAAAGATGTATAGAGCTTGACTGTGCACCACAGGGTTGATGTTTTACAAGCTTTTTAAGAAGAAAGTCCAGGTGAGACATGATGGTGAAAAAATAACTATGAGCTCTAAGGGTTAATATATGGATTTGTAAATCACTGCATTCTTTTTTAATTCACATTTTACCCAGTGTCCCAGCTTTTTTGGAAGTAGGGCTGTAAAGACTTCTTATCTAATGTGGTCTAGTTAGTTAGAAATCCCATAAAGGTAGTGTTTGTTTGTTGCAGGCACCATCCTGCGCCGCTGGAAGAGAAACTGGTTCGACCTGTGGGCCGACGGACGGCTTGTCTTCTACAACGATCAACAAAGGCGCGACATGGAGGACGACATCCACATGAGGGTTGACTGCATCAACATCCGCAACTCTGCTGCTTGTCAAGGTGCACGTCACCTGCTGTGTGATGATGTCAGGGGTTCACCAGCTGGTGTTCATGTTTTTAAACCGCTCTGTCTCTCCTCTCAGAGCTGAACCCTCCGGAGGGAAAGAGCCGCGACGCTCTGCTGCAGATCGTCTGCAGAGACGGGCGAGTGATCAGCCTGTGTGCAGACAGTGCAGACGATGCTCTGTAAGACGACACACACATGATTTTGACTCATGTTGTTTCCATGTGCATGACATTTTATTTTAGTTTGAGGGATTCTGTGTGTATTTTCAAAGAGGTATTATTTAGAGCGTGGTTTCTTCTTTGTGCTGCAGGGCTTGGACCATGGCGCTGCAGGATGCCAGAGTTAATACAGTGAGTTTCCCCTTCATCTTTGTTTTTTTTTGTTTAATTCTATTTATTTGGAAAGCAGAAAAAAATTCATTTAGTATTAAAAATGTGCCTTATTTTGAAATTGAAAGAACAAGCAAATGCACATCAAATGTGAAAATAATTAAAGGTACCAACAGAGAGTGCATGACTACCTCCTTCTCCCTCCCCTCTCCCTGGGACTGTTTTAAATATTTGTTTTATGGCGGTCCCAATGAGGCTATGAAGTTATCTTCCTAGCTTGTGTTTGCAGTGTACTGTAATGGAAATGCCAAACCCTGTGGGAGTGCCTCAGCTTGATTTATAAAAAGCTCTGCATCCTCATTTGTTTCTATTGTCTCTTATCAGGTGGTAGCGACGCCTCAGATTGGATTTGCACAGGAAGCGATGGCATCTGCTCCTCCTCCTTACTCAGAATATCCTCCAGCTCAGGTAACTTACTTTTTAAATGTCTTTAATTAGGACTGGTCTATACAGTAGCCATTTGGCCGTGTATTCATTGGATTTAGGTTTTAAAATTCACTTTTTTCCACCAACTTGTTTAAGATGGTAAGAAGATTTATTTTTTTTGTCGTAAATGTTAATAATTTTCAGAAACATTTACAGCAGCAGAAGACAACCAAACAACACAGAAAAAATACAAAACATGAATGATATAAAAAAAACATGACTGGTAAGAAGATTTATAATGGTTAACAGAAAAAAGGTTTTTCTGATTGTGAGACACTCCTTTTAACAACAACATGTGAAAAGTAGGGCATCTATAATATTATATTTTAAGGAAGTCAAACAGTATGTCTAAAAATGTTGTGTTGTGGAAATTTCGAATCTATTCAGAATAGTAAGAAATTAGAATGGGCAATTTTGACTTTTACCATTTTTTCCAGCATCTTGACTAAACATACAAAGTAGGGCTGAACGATTTTGGAAAATAATCTAATTTGCAATTTTTTCTCCCCAATATTGCTATTGGAATTTGATATTCAGTTATTCCTTAACTTTCTTTTATTCCTAAACAAGGACTGAACAATTCTTTAAAAAGATCTAATTCTGATGATTGGATATGAATTGTGACATTGAAGGATTTTTGTCATTCTTATAATTGGTAAGAAAAAAGAGCAAAAATGAAGAAGGTAGGATTTTTGTAGACTATTCTAAAAAAATAGCACCTGAATGATTGCATGATGTGTCATGCATAACATCTCTGCTGCAAAGAAAAGTTTAAAAATTGTATTTTGACTCAAATTTCAGGGCAAAGAAATATTGCATCTTCTGCGATTTGAAAATTGCAGCAGGCCATACTGTGATTTAATCTAATTTTCGATTGATTGCCCAGCCCTAATGCAAAGTGTGTATAAAGGAGTGGTCCGTATTTGCAGTAACTTTTATATCAACAAATCCATAAATAATCTAAAAGAGTAGCACTAAAATATGTACAAATATCAGTTCAAGAGGTGTTTGAAAGGTTTCAGCGCATGTTTTGACCAGTGGGCCACTGCAGCCTGTGGCCCTTTTTTAATCAGCCTGTCACAAATTCCTAAAATAAAATGAAATATGAATTGCATGAAAACTTGAAACTATTGTCGTACTTTAAAGTTAGATACAAGGGCTGTGTCTGATTCTGTAAAACACAGTTTGACGCAAAGAATTTGCTGAAATGCTCATTCTTAGATGTAATTGAAATGACAAGAGGATTACAGCAGCAAACAGCAGCGTAAATGTCTCTAATTTTCTCGTCTGTCTGCTCCGTTTCTAGCTCATCATCCTTATCAACCATATTTTAGTAGAGTTTGTCAGCTTCCTGTAGTTAACTCTTGTTTTGTGTCTGAATGTGGAGCGTTCTAACGAGGGATGGAGGCATGGTAGTGGCCAGATAGCACCCCCTGGAATCTGACTGACCACCTCTTCCTTAACAGTGATTGGCTGTTTGTCTTGTCAGCCATTAATGGAGCGTTCTGATGAGGGTTTGTTTTTCTCCATCCATATTTAATCGCCTCAACAGTTGTCTTTTATTTTCTTGCAGGTTTATTCTCCAGGA